>NC_058081.1:719801907-719905782 GCF_014858855.1 Bufo gargarizans | reverse complement strand
AATTTGGCCCATATAGTAGTCCCTCCCATAATAATTTGGCCCCATATAGTAGTCCCTCCCATATAATTTGCCCCCCACATAGTAGTCCCTCCCATAATAATTTGGCCCCACATAGTAGTCCCTCCCATAATAATTTGCCCCCACATAGTAGTCCCTCCCATAATAATTTGGCCCCACATAGTAGTCCCTCCCATAATAATTTGCCCCCACACAGTAGTCCCTCCCATAATAATTTGGCCCCATACAGCCCCAACACCCCCCCCATGTACTCGATTTATCTTCCCTAATATGTCCTCCTGTGTCCCCCCCCCCAAGTAGGCACATGAAATATAAAAATAAAAAATGAACAAAAAATGAAAAGCTAAATGCTCACCATGTCCAGGGCCAGGCGCTTGCTCGCAGATGAGTCAGGCGCGTCACAGTGCTGCGTCCTGGCACAGGCGCGCGATGAAGTCATCACGCACGCCTGAGCAGGGATTTCGCTACCGCATAGGCCTCAGGCCTACTGGGCCTGAAGCCTATGGCGGTGATCGGCGACGGGACAGGGAGCTATGCGTTCCCGTGCCCCGCCGCAGTATGTGGGCGTTCGGGTCAGCGTTGGGGCCCCCAGCGGTGCTGGGCCCGGGGCTGCCGACCCCAACGTCCCTATTGTAATACTGATGCTGAGGACAGACACTGGGGGGGGGTGGGGGGTTGGGGGTTGAACCCCCCTATCACCCCCCTATCACCCCCCTTATCTACTGGGATTTGTAGTTCTCCCGCTGAGCTGACAGGCCGCAGGGCCTCCTGTCTGACTGCACTGCCTCTGATGACCACTAGAGGTCGGGCGTGCTGCGTCATGCCGCTGCCATTCACACGAGGCCGCACTCGGCGCAGTAATCTCCTATCTGCCAGTCACAATATGGGGAATAATTATTTTTCCTTTGGGAAATAGAAGTTAGAAAACCTCTTAATCTCGCGGCCTTTGTGTCGCATCCTGAGGTAATTACAGCGCTCTCTGAAATGACGGCCAGATAATACTTCCGGGTAAGAGATTATTCTGAAGCCACGCCCCTGTATTGCTATTGGTCTATTATTTGCATATGTAATTTGTGCTCTTTTGGTTTAGTTTTAGCAATTTCAGACCTTAATCAGCGCAATCTTTGGGCGCAGTCAGGGGAATATGGATGAGAGTGATAGTCCAATGGAGATCTTTCAGAGACGAGAAGCTGTGGAGTCGCCTTAATATTACAGCTCTGGTGTCTCTGGAGCCATAAATACCTCGGGTGCCGCCCATTCAGTCGTGTTGTATGAAAGGAGAGAAGGTTAGCACTCCCCTTGACAAGGATGGAAGAGGCCCTCGGCCTTACAACACACATACGGTTAAGGCATTGCCACCTACCTCGTGGCATCTCTAACCAGATTTTTTTTTTTTGGGGGGGGGGGGGGGAGAGGAATACCGACAGATCAGAGGGCAGAGTACATGATAGGGGGCAGAGGAATACCGACAGGGCAGAGTACATGATAGGGGGCAGAGGAATACCACAGGGCAGAGTACATGATAGGGGGCAGAGGAATACCGACAGATCAGAGGGCAGAGTACATGATAGGGGGCAGAGGAATACCGACAGGGCAGAGTACATGATAGGGGGCAGAGGAATACCGACAGGGCAGAGTACATGATAGGGGGCAGAGGAATACCGACAGGGCAGAGTACATGATAGGGGGCAGGGTCGCTGCTTTTATTTTCCAACCAGCTCCTGAAAGATGACAGGAATATGACTGTTTGCCCGGAGCTCCTGGGGGCGTCTTCTCAGAGGGGAAACCAACCTTTGTGGGAGGCTGTAGTCAGAGGTGTCTCCTCCATTAGGGGGGTCTGTAGTCAGAGGTGCGTCCTCTATTGGGGGTCTGTAGTCAGAGGTGGGTCCTCCATTGGGGGGTCTGTAGTCAGAGGTGGGTCCTCCATTGGGGGTCTGTAGTCAGAGGTGGGTCCTCCATGGGGGGGTCTGTAGTCAGAGGTGCGTCCTCTATTGGGGGGGTCTGTAGTCAGAGGTGGGTCCTCCATGGGGGGGTCTGTAGTCAGAGGTGGGTCCTCTATTAGGGGTCTGTAGTCAGAGGTGGGTCCTCCATGGGGTGGCTGTAGTCAGAGGTGTCTCCTCCATTGGGGGGGGTCTGTAGTCAGAGGTGGGTCCTCCGTGGGGGGGGGGGGGGCTGTAGTCAGAGGTGTCTCCTCCATTGGGGGGGGTCTATAGTTAGCGGTGGGTCCTCCATTGGGGAATGTCTGTATTCAGAGGTGGGTTTTCCATTGCTGGTGGGGGGTGGGGGGGTTTGGGTCTGTAGTCAGAGGGGTCTCCTCTATTGAGGGTCTGTAGTCAGAGGTGGGTCCTCTATTGGGGGTCTGTAGTCAGAGGTGTCTCCTCCATTGGGGGGGCTGTAGTCAGAGGTGTCTCCTCTATTGGGGGGGCCGTAGTCAGAGGTGGCTCCTCCATGGGGGGGTCTGTAGTCAGAGGTGCGTCCTCTATTGGGGGGGTCTGTAGTCAGAGGTGTCTCCTCCATTGGGGGGGTCTGTAGTCAGAGGTGGGTCCTCCATGGGGTGGGGTGGGGGGGGGAGGCTGTAGTCAGAGGTGTCTCCTCCATTGGGGGGTCTGTAGTCAGAGGTGGGTCCTCCATGGGGTGGGGGGGGGAGGCTGTTGTCAGAGGTGTCTCCTCCATTGGGGGGGTGGGGGGGGGGGTCTATAGTTAGCGGTGGGTCCTCCATTGGGGAATGTCTGTATTCAGAGGTGGGTTTTCCATTGCTGGTGGGGGGGTTTGGGTCTGTAGTCAGAGGTGGGTCCTCTATTGGGGGTCTGTAGTCAGAGGTGTCTCCTCCATTGAGGGGGCTGTAGTCAGAGGTGTCTCCTCTATTGGGGGGGCTGTAGTCAGAGGTGGCTCCTCTATTGGGGGTCTGTAGTCAGAGGTGGCTCCTCCATTGCGGGGGCTGTAGTCAGAGGTGGCTCCTCTATTGGGGGTCTGTAGTCAGAGATGGCTCCTCCATTGGGGGGGGGGGGTTTGTAGTCAAAGATGGGGTCTCCATGGGGGGGGGCTGTAGTCAGAGGTGGCTCCTCCATTGGGGGGGCTGTAGTCAGAGGTGGCTCCTCTATTGGGGGGATGGTGGTCTGTAGTCAAAGATGGGGTCTCCATGTGGGGGGGGGGCTGTAGTCAGAGTTGGCTCCTCTATTGGGTGGCTGTAGTCAGAGGTGGCTCCTCCATTGGGGGGGCTGTAGTCAGAGGTGGCTCCTCTATTGGGGGGAGGGTGGTCTGTAGTCAAAGATGGGGTCTCCATGTGGGGGGGGGGGCTGTAGTCAGAGTTGGCTCCTCTATTGGGTGGCTGTAGTCAGAGGTGTCTCCTCCATTGGGGGGGTCTGTAGTCAGAGGTGGGTCCTCTATTAGGGGTCTGTAGTCAGAGGTGGGTCCTCTATTGGGTGGCTGTAGTCAGAGGTGTCTCCTCCATTGGCGGGGTCTGTAGTCAGAGGTGGGTCCTCTATTGGGGGGAGGATGGTCTGTAGTCAAAGATGGGGTCTCCATGTGGGGGGGCTGTAGTCAGAGGTGGCTCCTCTATTGGGTGGCTTTAGTCAGAGGTGTCTCCTCCATTGGGGGGTCTGTAGTCAGAGGTGGGTCCTCTATTGGGGGAGGGTGGTCTGTATTCCGAGGTGGGTCATCCATGGGGGGGGGGGGGGTCTATAGTTAGCAGTGGGTCCTCTATTGGGGGGGGGGGGGTCTGTAGGCAGAAGTGGGTCCTCCATTGGGGGAGGGTGGTATGTATTCCGAGGTGGGTCATCCATGGGGGGGGGGGGGGGGGGTCTATAGTTAGCAGTGGGTCCTCTATTGGGGGGGGGGGGTCTGTAGGCAGAAGTGGGTCCTCCATTGGGGAATGTCTGTATTCAGAGGTGGGTTTTCCATTGCTGGTGGTGAAGGGGGGGGGGGGGGTTGGGTCTGTAGTCAGAGGGGTCTCCTCCATTGAGGGTCTGTAGTCAGAGGGGTCTCCTCCATTGAGGGTCTAGTCAGAGGTGGGTCCTCTATTGATGGTCTGTAGTCATAAGTGGGTCCTCCATGGGGAAGGGGGGGCTGTAGTCAGAGGTGGGTCCTCTATTAGGGGGCTGTAGTCAAAGGTGGGGTCTCCATTGGGCGGGGGCTGTAGTTAGAGGTGTCTCCTCCATTGGGGGTCTGTAGTCAGAGGTGGGTCCTCTATAGGGGGGCTGTAGTCAAATGCGAGTTCTCCATTGGGGGAAGGGTGGTCTGTATTCAGAGGTGGGTCCTCTATTGGGGGAGGGTGGTCTGTATTCCGAGGTGGGTCATCCATTGGGGGGGTCTATAGTTAGCGGTGGGTCATCCATTGGGGGGGGGGGGTCTATAGTTAGCGGTGGGTCCTTCATTGGGGAATGTCTGTATTCAGAGGTGGGTTTTCCATTGCTGGTGGGGGGGTGGGGGTTTGGGTCTGTAGTCAGAGGGGTCTCCTCCATTGAGGGTCTGTAGTCAGAGGTGGGTCCTCTATTGGGGGTCTGTATTCAGAGGTGTCTCCTCCATTGGGGGGGGCTGCAGTCAGAGGTGTCTCCTCTATTGGGGGGGGCTGTAGTCAGAGGTGGCTCCTCTATTGGGGGTCTGTAGTCAGAGGTGTCTCCTCCATTGCGGGGGCTGTAGTCAGAGGTGGCTCCTCTATTGGGGGTCTGTAGTCAGAGGTGGCTCCTCCATTGGGGGGGGAGGATGGTCTGTAGTCAAAGATGGGGTCTCCATGGGGGGGGCTGTAGTCAGAGGTGTCTCCTCCATTGGGGGGGCTGTAGTCAGAGGTGGCTCCACTATTGGGGGGAGGGTGGTCTGTAGTCAAAGATGGGGTCTCCATGTGGGGGGGGGGGGCTGTAGTCAGAGGTGGCTCCTCTATTGGGTGGCTGTAGTCAGAGGCGTCTCCTCCATTGGGGGGGGTCTGTAGTCAGAGGTGGGTCCTCTATTGGGGGTCTGTAGTCAGAGGTGGGTCCTCTATTGGCGGGGTCTGTAGTCAGAGGTGTCTCCTCCATGGGGGGGTCTGTAGTCAGAGGTGGGTCCTCTATAGGGGGGCTGTAGTCAGAGGCGAGTTCTCCATTGGGGGAAGGGTGGTCTGTATTCAGAGGTGGGTCCTCTATTGGGGGAGGGTGGTCTGTATTCCGAGGTGGGTCATCCATGGGGGGGGGGCTGTAGTCAGAGGTGGGTCCTCTATTGGGGGGCTGTAGTCAGAGGTGGGTCCTCCATTGGGGGGGGGTGGTCTGTAGTCAAAGGTGGGGTCTCCATTGGGGGGGGGCTGTAGTCAGAGTTGTCTCCTCCATTGGGGAGGTCTGTAGTAAGAGGTGGGTCCTCTATAGGGGGGCTGTAGTCAGATGCGAGTTCCCCATTGGGGGAAGGGTGGTCTGTATTCAGAGGTGGGTCCTCTATTGGGGGGGGGGGGGGGGTCTATAGTTAGCGGTGGATCCTCCATTGGGGAATGTCTGTATTCAGAGGTGGGTTTTCCATTGCTGGTGGGGGGGGGGGGGGGGGTTTGGGTCTGTAGTCAGAGGGGGTCTCCTCCATTGAGGGTCTGTAGTCAGAGGTGGGTCCTCTATTGGGGGTCTGTAGTCAGAGGTGGGTCCTCTATTGGGTGGCTGTAGTCAGAGGTGTCTCCTCCATTGGCAGGGTCTGTAGTCAGAGGTGGGCCCTCTATTGGGGGGAGGGTGGTCTGTAGTCCCAGATGGGGTCTCCATGTGGGGGGGGCTGTAGTCAGAGGTGGCTGTAGTCAGAGGTGTCTCCTCCATTGGGGGGGTCTGTAGTCAGAGGTGGGTCCTCTATTAGGGGAGGGTGGTCTATATTCCGAGGTGGGTTATCCATGGGGGGGGGGTCTATAGTTAGCAGTGGGTCCTTTATTGGGGGGGGGGGGGGGTGTCTGTAGGCAGAAGTAGGTCCTCCATTGGGGAATGTCTGTATTCAGAGGTGGGTTTTCCATTGCTGGTGGTGAAGGGGGGGGGGGTTGGGTCTGTAGTCAGAGGGGTCTCCTCCTCCATTGAGGGTCTAGTCAGAGGTGGGTCCTCTATTGGTGGTCTGTAGTCATAAGTGGGTCCTCCATGGGATGGGGGGGCTGTAGTCAGAGGTGGGTCCTCCATTGGGGGGAGGGTGGTCTGTAGTCAAAGGTGGGGTTTCCATGGGGGGGGGGGCTGTAGTCAGAGGTGTCTCCTCCATTGGGGGGTCTGTAGTCAGAGGTGGGTCCTCTATAGGGGGGCTGTAGTCAAATGCGAGTTCTCCATTGGGGGAAGGGTGGTCTGTATTCAGAGGTGGGTCCTCTATTGGGGGAGGGTGGTCTGTATTCCGAGGTGGGTCATCCATTGGGGGGGGGTCTATAGTTAGCGGTGGGTCATCTATGGGGGGGGGGGGGTCTATAGTTAGCGGTGGGTCCTCCATTGGGGAATGTCTGTATTCAGAGGTGGGTTTTCCATTGCTGGTGGGGGGGGGGGGGTTTGGGTCTGTAGTCAGAGGTGGGTCCTCTATTGGGGGTCTGTAGTCAGAGGTGTCTCCTCCATTGAGGGGGCTGTAGTCAGAGGTGTCTCCTCTATTGGGGGGGCTGTAGTCAGAGGTGGCTCCTCTATTGGGGGTCTGTAGTTAGAGGTGGCTCCTCTATTGCGGGGGCTGTAGTCAGAGGTGGCTCCTCCATTGCGGGGGCTGTAGTCAGAGGTGGCTCCTCCATAGGGGGGCTGTAGTCAGATGCGAGTTCTCCATTGGGGGAAGGGTGGTCTGTATTCCGAGGTGGGTCCTCTATTGGGGGGAGTGTGGTCTGTATTCCGAGGTGGGTCATCCATTGGGGGGGGGTCTATAGTTAGCGGTGGGTCATCTATGGGGGGGGGGGGTCTATAGTTAGCGGTGGGTCCTCCATTGGGGAATGTCTGTATTCAGAGGTGGGTTTTCCATTGCTGGTGGTGGTTTGGGTCTGTAGTCAGAGGGGTCTCCTCCATTAAGGGTCTGTAGTTAGAGGTGGGTTCTCTATTGGGGGGTCTATAGTCAGAGGTGTCTCTTCCGTTGGGGGGGCTGCAGTCAGAGGTGGCTCCTCTATTGGGGGGTCTGTAGTCAGAGGTGGCTCCTCTATTGGGGGGTCTGTAGTCAGAGGTGGCTCCTCCATTGGGGGGAGGATGGTCTGTAGTCAAAGATGGGGTCTCCATGGGGGGAGGGGGCTGTAGTCAGAGGTGTCTCCTCCATTGGGGGGGCTGTAGTCAGAGGTGGCTCCTCTATTGGCGGGGTCTGTAGTCAGAGGTGGCTCCTCTATTGGGGGGTCTGTAGTCAGAGGTGGCTCCTCTATTGGGGGGTCTGTAGTCAGAGGTGGCTCCTCCATTGGGGGGAGGATGGTCTGTAGTCAAAGATGGGGTCTCCATGGGGGGAGGGGGCTGTAGTCAGAGGTGTCTCCTCTATTGGGGGGCTGTAGTCAGAGGTGGCTCCTCTATTGGCGGGGTCTGTAGTCAGAGGTGGCTCCTCTATTGGCAGGGTCTGTAGTCAGAGGTGAGTTCTTCATTGGGGGGGAGGGGTCTGTAGTCAGAGGTAGGGTCTCCATTGGGGGGTCTGTAGTCAGAGATGGATTCTCCAATGGGGGGGGGGGGCATGTGTAATGAGAGGGGTGCAGTAGGCACAGGTCTTCAGGTGGGTACATAGTTGCCCTGTGGTAGGTTGGCACAGGCTGGACATTGGGGGCGCACATCTCCAGTGTTGTGGCAGTGGGGTGACAGCAGGAGCCACTGATGGCAGAGTCAGAAGCTCAGTGGTAACCTGCATCATGTGAATTCACATCAGCTCCTCGGCTCCCCCCCGGGCTCAGGCGCCCCTCCTCGGGGCCCCCCCCCCCGGGCTCAGGCGTGATCCAGCATTCTAAGGCTATGTGTACATAATTCTGCCACTTGCTACCCAGCCACAGCAGAGCAACTACCACTCCCACCATGCTCTCACCGAGCAGACCACATTGATGCGGACAGACACGAGGACACAGCGCCACGCCTTCACGTAGAAACCCACCTCTTTATTCCAGCTTATGGTTCTGTATGAAGTCAGAAAAAAAAAAATAATTTGACAAAAATATATATAAAAAAAAATTCTGCAGTAATCCAGACCGACGCCATAAGCAGAACAATACTACGGAGCCCGAAATACAAAAACCGCGCTCGCCATTTACACGGAAACCTTTACAACTGGATGCAATGGCCGCCGCCACCCGTCATCAGGAGAGGAGCTGCAGGGGTGGAGGCAGAGCGGGCGCAGGTTAAAGGGCCAGCGTCCAGTCTGCTGTAAGCACAGCCTCCGCCCATTGCTGCTTTTCAAAGACATCTGCTTACTGTCAGTGAATGGAAAACATTCCCAGTTGCCTCCTGGCCCCATCACGCAGCTGAAGGAGTGGGTACAGCGTAGTTGGGCACCAGGGAGTCCAGGACTGACATTGGTGCGGCTGTTGCGGGTACACTGATACGCTGTAACAAACCCTCAGCTGTGTGAGCAGGAAGGGATCACACAGAAACCAAGAACGTTTCCATTCACTGACAGCAAGCATCTCAGAAATGGTGAGGAGATGAAACACAAAAGTTAGTTAAAATCCCGCAATGAATAAACTTTATTTACAAACGACTGGACGACAACTTTTAACCTCTTCCGGGCCGGTGTTGACTGTTGCAGTGAGGGTGGGGGCAGGGCCTGGGTGAGGAGCGCGGGGAGGGGGCAGCAGTTTTTTTGGCGGTCAATCCTACAGAACACAGGTAAACACGGAACTATATGACCAGCGGGGGCGGGGTGGCGAGGAGAAATCGGCGCTAACCCTCGTTTTGGTCTGAAATAAAACAATCAGAAAACAGATTTAACGTTACGGCGTAAACGGAGGCGGAAGTCGGCGAAACGCGCACCGCCTCAATGTCTGCAGAGCGGAGGTGACCTCCCCACAAAATCCGAGGGGCGATGACAGAGCACCAGCTAGTGCTGCATCATGTCTTATACTCCACTCACATCCAAAGCTGACAAATCCAAGGCGGAGCTCAGGTCTCGGCCCCTGCTGTATCAGGGTCTAATAACGTAGTGTTTGCACCAGGCGCGGGCCGGCAACCGGAGTGGTCGGTCTGTGACTACAGTACCGAGGGATGTCACAGCAGAACTGTGAGCGCAGCTCTGGCTGTGATTGGAGCCTAAAACATGAAATCGAGGGAAGCTGACAGAGCCCCCGGGTGTTAGACATCAATGTAAACTGCTGATATTGGGGGGGCCGGGGGAGGGTCACCCCACTCACTGTTCTCCACCATCTCTGATAAGACCAAGGGACAAACGAGGAGCGGACAGGAGCGGCGACATCCCGCCGAACAGAGAGCAAGAAAGAAAATACATCTGAGGCTGCGAGATCGTCTTCACACAAAGAAGTAAAACCTTCTCCCTCCAGACGGAGCCCCCCGAGGACACAGTCCAATCCCAGCGGCTGCGGGGGCTTAGCAGTCGCTCTTCCACAGTTTGATGGTCTTGTCGTTCTCCAGCGCGGCCGAGGCGATGATGTTCTCTGTGGGGTGACAGGCGGTGGAGATGACGACATCTGCAAGAGGGAGGAGACGTCAGGAGCTCACACTCTACAATACTGCCCGCACCCACTGCTCCTGGGACAGAGACCCCCATCATGTCTGACCACAGGCGCTCACACTCTACAATACTGCCCGCACCCACCGCTCCTGGGACAGAGACCCCCCCCATCATGTCTGACCACAGGCGCTCACACTCTACAATACTGCCTGTAACACAGTATTACTCCTCCCCCCATCATCTCTGACCACAGGCGCTCACACTCTACAATACTGCCTGTAACACAGTATTACTCCTCCCCCCATCATCTCTGACCCCAGGAGCTCACACTCTACAATACTGCCTGTAACACAGTATTACTCCTCCCCCCATCATCTCTGACCCCAGGAGCTCACACTCTACTCCCTGCCCGATAATGCCTCTGCCTGTAACACAGTATTACTCCTCCCCATCATGTCTGACCCCAGGAGCTCACACTCTACAATACTGCCAGCACCCACCGCTCCTGGGACAGAGACCCCCATCATGTCTGACCCCAGGAGCTCACACTCTACAATACTGCCCGCACCCACCGCTCCTGGGACAGAGACCCCCATCATGTCTGACCCCAGGAGCTCACACTCTACAATACTGCCTGTAACACAGTATTACTCCTCCCCCCATAATGTCTGACCCCAGGAGCTCACACTCTACAATACTGCCTGTAACACAGTATTACTCCTCCCCCCATAATGTCTGACCCCAGGAGCTCACACTCTACAATACTGCCCGCACCCACCGCTCCTGGGACAGAGACCCCCATCATGTCTGACCCCAGGAGCTCACACTCTACAATACTGCCTGTAACACAGTATTACTCCTCCCCCCATAATGTCTGACCCCAGGAGCTCACACTCTACAATACTGCCTGTAACACAGTATTACTCCTCGCCCCATCATGTCTGACCCCAGGAGCTCACACTCTACAATACTGCCTATAACACAGTATTACTCCTCCTCATCATCATCTCTGATCCCAGGAGCTCGCACTCTACTCCCTGCCCGATAATGCCTCTGCCTATAACACAGTATTACTCCTCCCCCATCATGTCTGACCCCAGGAGCTCGCACTCTACTCCCTGCCCGATAATGCCTCTGCCTATAACACAGTATTACTCCTCCCCATCATGTCTGATCCCAGGAGCTCGCACTCTACTCCCTGCCCGATAATGCCTCTGCCTATAACACAGTATTACTCCTCCCCATCATGTCTGACCCCAGGAGCTCGCACTCTACTCCCTGCCCGATAATGCCTCTGCCTGTAACACAGTATTACTCCTCCCCCATCATGTCTGACCCCAGGAGCTCACACTCTACAATACTGCCTGTAACACAGTATTACTCCTCCCCCCATCATGTCTGACCCCAGGAGCTCACACTCTACAATACTGCCTGTAACACAGTATTACTCCTCGCCCCATCATGTCTGACCCCAGGAGCTCACACTCTACAATACTGCCTATAACACAGTATTACTCCTCCCCCCATCATGTCTGACCCCAGGAGCTCGCACTCTACTCCCTGCCCGATAATGCCTCTGCCTATAACACAGTATTACTCCTCCCCCATCATCTCTGACCCCAGGAGCTCGCACTCTACTCCCTGCCCGATAATGCCTCTGCCTATAACACAGTATTACTCCTCCCCATCATGTCTGACCCCAGGAGCTCGCACTCTACTCCCTGCCCGATAATGCCTCTGCCTGTAACACAGTATTACTCCTCCCCCATCATGTCTGACCCCAGGAGCTCACACTCTACAATACTGCCTGTAACACAGTATTACTCCTCCCCCCATTATGTCTGACCCCAGGAGCTCACACTCTACTCCCTGCCCGATAATGCCCATCAGTTACTAGGCCTGGGGGCACATGAGCCCCGGCCCCTCTCTCGTTATGGCATCTGTGCACCAGAAGTGAAGCTGGGGGTCCGCAGAGGCCCCTCCCACACTGTGACCGTCCGCAGGTGGTCTCGCTGGGCAGTGACGTGCACATTGTGAACCACAAGCTCGCGGCTCTTCCTCTGAACATGGCCGCCATCCGTGGGCCCCTGCACGCTCACCTGTGTGGCCCTGTAGCTTCTGCACAATCTCCTTGGTCTGGAGGTTCCAGATGTACACCAGATTATCCTCTGACCCCGACACGATCCACTGCAACACAGACAACGCAAAGTTACAAGAGGAGTGTGAGCCGACAGGCCCTCAGGGGTTAACGGGGACGGGACACACCTTGCCGCCGGTTACGGAGAAATTGGCGAATATGCAGTACTTCTCGTTCTTGTGACACGTGTAGGTTTTCAGGCACTGGAAGTAATAAAGAGGTTGCTGATAGAGATCCAGATGAGCAGAGACGGGGGGGGGGGGGGGGGGGGGGGGGTGACTAGTAATCAGGGCAGCAGTACTACTACCACCCCCATTGTCTGGGGCAGACTCTGCTGGTGCTACTGCTCTTCACCCTCAGCTATGCCTGCGACTTCTTCCAGCATGGAGGTCGCGCTCACCGCGGTTTTAGGGTTCATTCAGACGTCCGTAACTTGTTTTGCAGATCAATAAAAAAAATGGACACGGCCATGTGTGTTCTGCATTTTGCGGACCGCACATCGCCGGCACTAATAGAATATGGCTATTCTTGTCCGCAATTTCCGGGCCGCACGATGTGAAATGAAAAGGTCCGCAATTCCGGAATACGGAACTAAATTGCGGACGTGTGAATGGACCCTTACTGTCATTTTCTGACCGTGTGGTCTGCAGACGGAGTGAGCGCCGCAGGCACGATGACCCCCGGGGGAAGGGGTGACACCTGCCACGTGTTTACGGGCGCAAGTCACAGAGTGGATAACGGCTCCAGGGACAGTATGGCGCGACACGAGACCGGAGAACCTACCTTCCCTTTACTGTAGTCCCATAACTTCAGCGTGCTAAAAGGGAACAGCAAAACACACGGGGTCAGAGCAGAAAAACATGGCGGCCACAACAGTCCTGCAAGTCACGTGACAAGGCTTGCAGCTGAGAGTTTGTTACAGTGCATCAGTGCAGACAATCCTCTGAGACCCACGCACTGTAACAGACCCTCAGCTGTTTGTTCATTCCTGTCACGTCTTAGGCCTCTTTCACACGGGCGTTGCGGGAACATGTGCGATTTTTCAGCGTGAATGCAAAACATTGTAATGCGTTTTGCACTCGCGTGATGTTTAGTACCCAAACCCGAAATTCTTCACAGAAGTTTGGGATCGGTGTTCTGTAGATTGTATTTTCCCTTAGAACATGGTTATACAGAATGCATAGTACAATAGCGCTGGAGGGGTTAATTTTTTTTAAAATTAAACTCACCTTAATCCACTTGCTCGCGCAGCCGGCTTCTCTCCTTTCTTCTTCTTAGCTGTGTGCAGGAAAAGGACCTGTGGTGACGTCACTCCGGTCATCACATGATCCATCACTGTGGTAAAAGATCATGTGACGTCACCACAAGTCCTTTTCCTGTACACAGCACAGAAGAGATGCCGGCTGCGCGATCAAGTGGACTAAGGTGAGTTAAATTATTTATATATTTGTTTTAACCCCTCCAGCGCTATTGTACTGTGCAGTCTGTATTCAGAATGCTATTATTTTCCCTTATAACCATGTTATAGGGGAAAATAATAATGATGATCAGGTCTCCATCCCGATCGTCTCCTAGCAACCGTGCGTGAAAATTGCACCACATCCGCAGTTGCTTGCCCCATTCATTTCTATGGGGCCTGCGTTACGTGATAAACGCACAAAGAGGAGCATGCTGCGATTTTCACACAACGCACAAGTGATGCGTGAAAATCACCGCTCGTGTGCAGAGCCCCATAGAAATGAATGGGTTCGGATTCAGTGCGGGTGCAATGCGTTGAACTCGCGCATCGCATCCGCGCGGAATACTCGCCCGCGTGAAAGGGGCCTTAGAGACGCGGCGGCCGAACTAACGCTTTATTACGACTCCGCACTTACTTGTCTAAAGTCGCAGCTAGAATGTATTTGCCGTTCGGAGAAAACTTCACAAAAGACACGGGCGGGTTGTCATCATCTGAGGACAGAAGATACAGACGGGTCACGCGCTGCACCACATCACACAGACTTCCGGCTGACGCCCAACACCCTTACAGTTGCTCCTTAGGCCTCTTTCACACGGGCGTCATGTTTTTTGCCCAGATAAGAGGCGGGTGCGTTGCGGGAAAATGCACGATTTTTCCGCGCGAGTGCAAAACATTGTCATGCGTTTTGCACTCGCGTGAGAAAAATCGTGCATGTTTGGTACCCAGACCCGAACTTCTTCACAGAAGTTCGGGCTTGGGATTGATGCTCTGAAGATTGTATTATTTTCTCTTATAACATGGTTATAAGGGAAAATAATAGCATTCTGAATACAGAATGCTTAGTATAATAGTGCTGGAAGGGTTAAAAATAATAAAAAAGTTAACTCACCTTCTCCTCTTGTTCGGTAGATGCCGGTCTGTTCTTTAGCTGTGGGCTGAAGGACCTGAGGTGATGTCAGATCACATGCTCCAATCACATGGTCCATCACCGTGGTGATGGAGCATGTGATCTGACGTCACCACAGGTCATTCAGCCCACAGCTAAAGAACAGACCGGCATCTACCCGAACAAGAGGAGAAGGTGAGTTAACTTTTTTTATTATTTTTAACCCTTCCAGCACTATTATACTAAGCATTCTGTATTCAGAATGCTATTATTTTCCCTTATAACCATGTTACCTAGAACCCATGCGTGAAAAATCGCACCGCATCCGCACTTGCTTGCGGATGCATGCGATTTTCACGCAACCCCATTCATTTCTATAGGGCCTGCGTTACGTGAAAAACGCACAAAGAGGAGCATGCTGCGATTTTCACGCAACGCACAAGTGATGCGTGAAAATCAACGCTCGTGTGCACAGTCTCATAGAAATGAATGGGTCAGGATTCAGTGCGGGTGCAGTGCGTTCACCGCACGCATCGCACCCGCACGGAAAACTTGCCCGTGTGAAAGGGGCCTTAGATCTCCAGTGTCACCGAGCGCTGAGGAGCAACTGAAGGAACCGTCAGGAGTCTCCAAAGGAAAGTCATCTTTCACTAAACTTACCGATCAGCGTTTTTAAGCACTGGCCCGAGGCGGTGTCCCAGATCCGGCTGAATGACAGAGAGACAAGTCAGTTAGAAATGAAGAATCAGGCGGCAGATTACTGGACGCTGCCGAAAGTGACCGGCGCTGTGGATCTCACTCAATAGGAAGGGGGGGGGCAGGAAAACAGGATGATCCAATATGGCAGCACCAGAACGGCAAATCTCATCAGTGTCGCCGGCAGATTTCTGATTCAGGATCATATGTCTACCCAGCAATGATTGGGGTTGTAGTACTACATTACCAGGCATATGTGTGGTTCAGGCAAGCATGCAGGACAGTGACCTGTATCATATGTCTACCCAGCAATGATTGGGGTTGTAGTAGGCAGCCCTCTTCGGAGCTGATACTCAC
Organism: Bufo gargarizans; assembly: GCF_014858855.1. Classification (NCBI taxonomy): domain Eukaryota; kingdom Metazoa; phylum Chordata; class Amphibia; order Anura; family Bufonidae; genus Bufo; species Bufo gargarizans. Next base: position 719,890,710 of record NC_058081.1, on the reverse strand, counting down.
CACAGGCCGTCGTAACTACTGGAGACAATGAGGGAACCGTCACGATTGAAATGCACCTGGGAAGGTAAAAGTAAGAAAGGCGACATATGCTGATTATCACCTGCGGATCCCAGCGGACCGCCCAACCCCCCCCCCCCCTCCAGGAGAGGAGGAAACCTGATACCTGCCAAAATAACCACAAACCTTCGGAGAGGCGCCCTCATTACCCGACAACTACAACTACTGTTCCAATTATTCCTGCTGCCCTGGGAAATAAATTGTGAGCTCCAGGAGGCGGGGATGATGGGAGTGATACACTGTGTAATAGGTGGATTAGATTTAGAGCTCCTGGGGGCAGGGATGATGGGAGTCATACATCGTGTACAGGGGCTTTCATCCTGTATATTCTGAGTATAGCTGGGAGCAGACGAGGGGTCCTTATCTTTAAACAGAAGTAGGGCCCGCACCTCCTGGAGTCTATGGGCCTCGTCCAGATGAGACATCCCCTTTAAAGGTTTAACCCCCTAGAAACCACAGATCAGCTCTTACTGCGGACACGGGGTCGGAGTGCGCAGGCAACGTCTTCAGACACTTCCCGGTCTTTACGTCCCATATCCTGACACTTTCATCAAACTGGAGAAAGAGAACGATCACATGATCAGACAAGATGTGGTTCGGGGGTCTCTCAACACACGCAGAACTACAAGTCCCAGCAGGTGCCAAGTTCACCGACAGCCAGACAGACCTGGATCTGACTGCACAATGAACTCTCCTCAGCCAGACACAGGCATCTGATCTGCCGAGACCAGAACAACTTTTCCATCATCCAAACATTGACTGGGGGTGCACCACAGTCCATCGCTGCACTTACCGATCCCGACACAATGAGGTTGGACTGGGGGTTAAAATTGCAGCAGAACACGTAGTTACTGTGACCCTTCAACGTCTTCAAACATTTCCCCTAAAATGAGAAGAAGGTGAATTAGCGGGAGCGAGGCTGGCCGCTTCCTGTACGCAGGCCTCGTGCTGAGTGATGTACACAGCAGAGCATCTCACATCAATGGTGCCGGTGCCTTCTCGGCTGATTGGCGGGGGTCCCAGCCGATGGACCTCCACCAATCTGATAGAAAAAATCCGGGAGACCCCTTTAAGAGGGGTCTCCCATGTGAACGGACCCCAACAGGCGCTCAACCAAGCGCATCGCCCGGGAAGAGGAGACCTTATTTTGGGTGGAAGTCGTGGTGACTTGACGGTTTTGTAGGACCCCCGGTGACAGGTCCACTAGACGTGACCAGCTCTGCTGGGAGAAACCCCGCAGCAGGACGTCATGGCGGATGTTCTGGTGGTCCCCAGCTTTCCCTCAAACAACTAAGCAGAAAATCTCTGTAACCCTTTATATGGTGGATTTGTTTTTTTCTGGGGGGTTCAGGCAGAATTCCCCTTTAACAGACACGAGTGGAGTGTTCTACTGTCCATATAAATGGGCCACTGAGGGACCCCCGAGGAGGAGGAGGGAGGCACCCACCGAGCTCACGTCCCAGATCTTCAGAGTTTTATCGTCTGAGGCGGAGACCAGGAGATTGGAGTCGGAGGACCAGGCGACATCCGATATTCCCTGCAAGAGTCAGACAGATGCATCAGCGTCCAAGTCAATGGGATGAGGACCCCGAGGACGGGCCCCTGTAATCAGCAGTGTGACAGGAGGCCGAGCATGTGTCTGCGAGCAGGTCCCCGGGACCATGTATGTGGAGGACGTCGCCTTCTCTTACCAGCTTGTGCCCGGATATCGTCTTCTCAAACTTGCCGTCGTACGCCCCCCAGATCTTTATCAGTTTATCAGCCGCTTAAAGGGGGAAAAGAGACAACGTTAGAGACGGGGTGACGCCTCACCTCATCCGCTTACACCAGGAGGCTCGTAAAGGGAGTCTGTCAGCAGCTTTAACCATTCTGAACTGCTGACAGTACTAGAATGGGGCCAGAGAATGCAGAGCAAACATAGCTCCTCTGGAGTTCGTATCAGGAGCAGTGGGAAGATGAAGTTTTATTCTGCTCAAAATGCTCGTCTTTGATATTGATGTCTGACGCTAAGGATAAGCTATCAATATCCTGCTTTCGGGGTCTGACACCCCAAACCCTCGCCGATCAGATGTTACCGTGCAGCTCCGGCCACTGCACAATACATGGAGCTATATGGTAGCGGTTGATCGGCGGGGTTGTGGGGTGTCAGACACCGAAAACATTATATTAATAGCTTATCTCGAGTATAGGCCGCCACTATCAAAATCCCAGACAACTGCTTTAAGTGCCAAGTGGGCGGAGCTTCACTGGGACATACCCTCTACATGGAGCTACTTCACAGCCCCTCCCCACTGAGCTGCAGCATCCAATCAGAAGACAGCACATCTGTCCCTCAGAGCAGAGAGGAGGGGCTGGGTAGCAGCTCAATGACAGGCACTTCACTGTGAAGCTCCGCCTCCTGGGCACTTGCAGACGCAGATTAAAGCTTCATATTCACACTACTCCTGCTAATATAAGACCCACAATGAGGCCCTCTTCTCCCAGTGGAGCCCGATCCCTGCCCCATCCTTACACGAGCTGGCCAGCCACTCCCCGTTGGGGCTGAACTTCACGGAGGAGACGGCCTTGGTGTGCCCAGCGAGGGTGAACTTGAGGGTGTAATTCGGCTTCACAGGAGCGGGCTGAGGAAGAGAAGACTCCAGTCATGACGTGGGATCAAAGGGCGGATGTAATCTGCAGCCACACGGACGCTCTGGTCTAAGTACACACCGCACCTCACCACTCAGGCCGCACGGCCATCACTCACAGCAGGATTTGCCGCCACGTCTGTACAAAAAACGACAAACAAGATGGCGGCAGATCCGTTCACACCTTCTCACATGCAGAGATGGACCTCTCACCCATCACCGGTGTCCACATTCACTTCCAGCCGCATCCCCACACAGAACATGTCCCCCCGATATGTAGAGAGTGGGGTGCAGGGGCCACTGACCTTGCTCTGGTTGCTGGAGGATGACGGGGTGGACTGCGTCTTCGAGGCTTCGGTCTCCGGCTTCTTCTCCTCTGTGGCCATGACGGATTCCCAGGACACAAGTCACGCGCTGCAGGCGACGTCTGCTCCCTCTGTGCAGGCTGCTGCAGATACAGAAGCGCAGGGGGCAGTCAGCACCTCGTATATACGTGTCCCACTCCGGTGGTGGAGGGGCCGCGGCACCTGGAGGAACCGTTCACTCCTCTCTACACAGGAGCAAGGACACAACTAAAAGATTGGAGCTGTGATGTCACTATCCTGATGGGAACAGTCAGCAAGCTTGTGGGCAGATTGGCTGAGCTCCTACTGCAGCGGGCAGTAGGCACAGCGCCACGCGGAACCGGGGGGGGGCCAGGCACAGCGCCACGCGGAACCGGGGGGGGGCCAGGCACAGCGCCACGCGGAACCGGGGGGGGGCCAGGCACAGCGCCACGCGGAACCGGGGGGGGGCCAGGCACAGCGCCACGCGGAACCGGGGGGGCCAGGCACAGCGCCACGCGGAACCAGGGGGGGGCCAGGCACAGCGCCACGCGGAACCGGGGGGGGCCCCACTGGGGGAACTTACAGCGTCACACTGAAGATTTGGGGACTCCAGGGGAGCAGCAGTGACCAGCCTCAAACATATATGTGAGCCACAGGAAACATAAAGCATTTAAAGGGGCAGGCCGCGTTTACACCGGATTGTATGGGAACAGCCCCGGTACGTAGCGCTATACCCGAGGACACACCGTGGTGCTCCTCTCCGTTCTCACGCTCCGGACTCCCCGGTTACCTGCTCCTCGGGCCTTGCTCTCAGCTCATTGAAGCCGCACACACGGGAAGCGAGAAGGCTGCGCGCCAGGCCGGGCAACAGACGCGCACGCGCAGTAAGCTAGTCTCCAGCCACAAAGCGCAGGCGTGAAATCTGCCGTAACGTTCGTATGCGCAGGCGCAGGACTCAGGAAGGAGAACGGCTCATGCGCAGACGGATGACGCGGAGACAGAAAGTGTAAAGTGCGCATGCTTCCAGGTCTGGCGGGGAATAGTGGGAGGGTTTACAGGTTCTGCGCATGCGATAAGAACAATCTGCGGACGGTTTGGAGCTGTGCATGGCTAGTGTGAAATATGTGATAAGCTTCCTGGAGGACACGCCCCCTTCGTAAAGTCCATCTCTTAGCAACCAATGACAGTGCAGTTTTAATTTCTGATCCTGCTCTGAAAAATAAAAGCTGTGCTGTGATTGGTTGCTTTGGGTAAGAAGGGCAGAATGATGGTGTGTAAGGTCCTGACAGGAAAAGTCAGCACAGCATTGATGGCCGCCTGTCCGCCCACCACCGAGGTGTCTCCTGTGACTGCTCACCTCCAAATCTACAAGTGGAGAAAGATTAGTCCACCCCTCAGACAGTCCACCTCTCAGACAGCTCACCCCTCAGACAGGTCACCCCTCAGAGACAGCTCACCCCTCAGACAGTCCACCTCTCAGACAGCTCACCCCTCAGACAGGTCACCCCTCAGAGACAGCTCACCCCTCAGACAGTCCGCCTCTCAGACAGGTCACCCCTCAGAGACAGCTCACCCCTCAGACAGTCCACCTCTCAGACAGGTCACCCCTCAGACAGGTCACCCCTCAGACAGTCCACCTCTCAGACAGGTCACCCCTCAGACAGTCCATCTCTCAGACAGGTCACCCCTCAGAGACAGGTCACCCCTCAGAGACAGCTCACCCCTCAGACAGTCCATCTCTCAGACAGGTCACTCCTCAGACAGGTCACCCCTCAGAGACAGCTCACCCCTCAGACAGTCCACCTCTCAGACAGGTCACCCCTCAGACAGTCCATCTCTCAGACAGGTCACCCCTCAGACAGGTCACCCCTCAGACAGTCCATCTCTCAGACAGGTCACCCCTCAGACAGGTCACTCCTCAGACAGGTCACCCCTCAGACAGGTCACCCCTCAGACAGTCCATCTCTCAGACAGTCCATCTCTCAGACAGGTCACCCCTCAGACAGGTCACCCCTCAGTCCACCCCTCAGACAGGTCACCCCTCAGACAGGTCACCCCTCAGTCCACCCCTCAGACAGGTCACTCCTCACACAGTCCCCTCTCAGACAGGTCACCCCTCAGTCCACCCCTCAGACAGGTCACTCCTCATACAGTCCGCCTCTCAGACAGGTCACCCCTCAGACAGGTCACCCCTCAGTCCACCCCTCAGACAGGTCACCCCTCAGACAGTCCATCTCTCAGACAGGTCACCCCTCAGTCCACCCCTCAGACAGGTCACTCCTCACACAGTCCCCTCTCAGACAGGTCACCCCTCAGTCCACCCCTCAGACAGGTCACTCCTCAGACAGTCCGCCTCTCAGACAGGTCACCCCTCAGACAGGTCACCCCTCAGTCCACCCCTCAGACAGGTCACCCCTCAGTCCACCCCTCAGACAGGTCACTCCTCAGACAGTCCCCTCTCAGACAGGTCACCCCTCGGACAGATCACCTCTCAGACAGTCCGCCTCTCAGACAGGTCACCCCTCAGACAGGTCACCCCTCAGGCAGTCCCCTCTCAGACAGGTCACCCCTCAGACAGGTCACCCCTCAGACAGTCCGCCCCTCAGACAGGTCACCCCTCAGACAGGTCACCCCTCAGACAGTCCGCCTCTCAGACAGGTCACCCCTCGGACAGGTCACCCCTCAGACAGGTCACCCCTCAGACAGTCCGCCCCTCAGACAGGTCACCCCTCAGACAGTCCGCCCCTCAGACAGGTCACCCCTCAGACAGGTCACCCCTCAGACAGTCCGCCTCTCAGACAGGTCACCCCTCAGACAGGTCACCCCTCAGACAGTCCGCCCCTCAGACAGGTCACCCCTCAGACAGGTCACCCCTCAGACAGTCCGCCTCTCAGACAGGTCACCCCTCAGACAGGTCACCCCTCAGACAGTCCGCCCCTCAGACAGGTCACCCCTCAGACAGGTCACCCCTCAGACAGTCCGCCTCTCAGACAGGTCACCCCTCAGACAGGTCACCCCTCAGACAGGTCACCCCTCGGACAGGTGAACCCTCAGACAGGTCACCCCTCAGACAGTCCGCCTTTCAGACAGGTCACCCCTCAGACAGGTCACCCCTCAGACAGTCCGCCTCTCAGACAGGTCACCCCTCAGACAGTCCGCCTCTCAGACAGGTCACCCCTCAGACAGTCCGCCTCTCAGACAGGTCACCCCTCAGACAGGTCACCCCTCAGACAGTCCGCCCCTCAGACAGGTCACCCCTCAGACAGGTCACCCCTCAGACAGGTCACCCCTCAGACAGGTCACCCCTCAGACAGGTCACCCCTCAGACAGTCCGCCTCTCAGACAGGTCACCCCTCAGACAGTCCATCTCTCAGACAGGTCACCCCTCAGACAGTCCACCTCTCAGACAGGTCACCCCTCAGACAGGTCACCCCTCAGACAGTCCGCCCCTCAGACAGGTCACCCCTCAGACAGGTCACCCCTCAGACAGGTCACCCCTCGGACAGGTCACCCCTCAGACAGGTCACCCCTCAGACAGTCCGCCTCTCAGACAGGTCACCCCTCAGACAGTCCATCTCTCAGACAGGTCAACCCTCAGACAGTCCGCCCCTCAGACAGGTCACCCCTCAGACAGTCCGCCTCTCAGACAGGTCACCCCTCAGACAGGTCACCCCTCAGACAGTCCGCCCCTCAGACAGTCCGCCTCTCAGACAGGTCACCCCTCAGACAGTCCATCTCTCAGACAGGTCAACCCTCAGACAGTCCGCCCCTCAGACAGGTCACCCCTCAGACAGGTCACCCCTCAGACAGGTCACCTCTCAGACAGGTCACCCCTCAGACAGGTCACCCCTCGGACAGGTCACCCCTCAGACAGTCCGCCCCTCAGACAGGTCACCCCTCAGACAGTCCGCCTCTCAGACAGGTCACCCCTCAGACAGGTCACCCCTCAGACAGGTCACCCCTCAGACAGGTCACCCCTCGGACAGGTCACCCCTCAGACAGTCCGCCCCTCAGGCAGTTCACTCACAAAGTCCAACACCCTGTCACCTTGGACAGTAGACGGATTCCTTATAGTTTTGCACCTCAGTCACCTTTCTACGTCTTCATTCTTCGCTCCATTTGTTTCATAATTCTTGAGGTAAAAGTTATCCCATGACTAATGTAAAAATGAAAATCAGACATCATATGGTCCATGGTAATACATTTCTAATAAAGCTAGAACCAGCCCTGTACCTCACATGGATCCAGCCCTGGACCTCACATGGATCCAGCCCTGTACCTCACATGGATCCAGCCCTGGACCTCACATGGATCCAGCCCTGGACCTCACATGGATCCAGCCCTGGACCTCACATGGATTCAGAGATCTCCCCATTAATTGCTCTGCTAGATTTATATCAAGCTGACAGCTTAAGGGGTGTGTCCTTTATGCTTTAGCTCAGGGGGCGTGTCCATGCTCTCCCTATCACAGCTCAGGAGGCAGTAGAGGGATGAAACTGAGCACGTGCGGCCATCTCAGTGAGCAGGTCAAAGAAATACGAAAAAAACAAGCAGCAGGTGGCGCTGTACAGGTACATTTTATTGAATATAGTGGTTTATGCTAAATGTTTAATTTCATGCAATTACAAAAGTATTCAGATTCAGGTGCTGGTTTGGAAACTAGAATATTTTTCGTGTGACAGCCCCTTTAATAAGGAGAATGACGAGCCTTCTTCGTTTTGTCTTAGCCTCTCGCCGCTCCTGTCGCCTCTTTTAATAGCTTCATGCATTCCCCATGTAATAACATTCTGGAGCCTGTATTCTTATCGCTCCATGTTCTGCCGTTCCTTTATTGTTTTATAAATGAATTACTAGCAGTCTGCAGTAAGGGTAGAGAGGGGGGTGTTGGGGGTGTGTCCCTGCACACTCTATCCAATCAGCGCTGCCATTGTAAGACTGTGCAGGGACACACCCCCAACTGGTTACCACCCCTCTGTACCCTTACTGCAGACTGCTAGCAAATCGATGTAGAAGGGAGTTGTGTTAAAAAATAAAATAAATTAACTCACCTCCTCCTCTTGATCGCGTAGTTGCCGATCTCTTCTTACTTCTTTAATCATGAGCTGCCGGCTAAAGGACCTGTGGTGATGTCACATCACATGGTCCATCACAGTGGTGATGGACCATGTGATGATCTCAGTGACATCACCACAGGTCCTTTGACAGGTCCTGAAGAAAGAACTGGAGACCGGCAGCTACGCGATCAATTGGAGGAAGTGAGTTAATTTTATTTATTTTTTTAACCCTTAATTGACCTTCTACTTAGCAGTCTGTATTAAAGAATGTTATTATTTTCCCTTATAACCATGTTATAAGGGAAAATAATTACATCTACACACCACTGAACCCAAACCTGAACTTCAGTGAAGAAGTTCGGGTCTGGGAACCACATTCAGGTTTTTATCACGCGCGTGCAAAACGCATTGCATCCGCGCGATAAAAACTGAACAACGGAACGCAATAGCAGTCAAAACTGACTGCAATTGCGTACCTACTACTTGCCGCAATGCACCTGGGACGCATCCGGAGGCAAAACATGACGCCCGTGTGAACCCAGCCTAAGGCTGGGTTCACACCTGAGCGTTTTACAGCGCGTTCCTACACGCTGTAAAACGCTCAACAAGGAGAAACCAATGATTCCCTATGGGAATGGTTCTCACCTGGGCGTTTTACAGCGCGTACGATCGCGCTGTAAAACGCCCGACGCCCCAAGAAGTACATGAGCTTCTTTGGGGCGTCTTGTCGCGCGTTCCCGTACATAGACTTTCGGGAACGCGCGACAATGGGCATTCACTTGTCTCTGTATGCGCGATTGCAAACACCGGTACAATCGCGCATACAGAGAGCTCCTTTCAAAACGCTCAGGTGTAAACCCAGCGTAAAGGGGTATTCAGTCATCAGCAGGTTAAAAGGGTTCTCCTGACATTTACTATTGACCGATCACTGTACTCCGCTATTAGATAGCCGAGCGCTGTACTCCCCTGTTCGATAGCCGAGCGCTGTACTCCCCTGTTCGATAGCCGAGCGCTGTACTCCGCTATTAGATAGCCGATTGCTGTACTCCGCTATTAGATAGCCGAGTGCTGTACTCCGCTGTTAGATAGCCGAGCGCTGTGCTCCACTATTAGATAGCCGAGCGCTGTACTCCCCTGTTTGATAGCCGAGCGCTGTACTCCGCTATTAGATAGCCGGGCACTTTACTCCGCTATTAGATAGCCGAGCGCTGTACTCCCCTGTTCGATAGCCGAGCGCTGTACTCCGCTAATAGATAGCCGGGCGCTGTACTCCGCTATTAGATAGCCGAGCGATGTACTCCACTATTAGATAGCCGAGCGCTGTACTCCACTATTAGATAGCCGAGCGCTGTACTCCACTATTAGATAGCCGAGCGCTGTACTCCGCTATTAGAAAGCCGAGTGCTGTACTCCGCTGTTAGATAGCCGAGCGCTGTACTCCGCTATTAGATAGCCGATTGCTGTACTCCGCTGTTAGATAGCCGAGCGCTGTACTCCACTATTAGATAGCCGGGCGCTGTACTCTGCTATTAGATAGCCGAGCGCTGTACTCCGCTAATAGATAGCCGAGCGCTGTACTCCGCTATTAGATAGCCGAGCGCTGTACTCCCCCATTAGATAGCCAAGCGATGTACTCTGCTATTAGATAGCCGAGCGCTGTACTCCCCTATTAGATAGCCGAGCGCTGTACTCCCCCATTAGATAGCCGAGCGCTGTACTCCCCCATTAGATAGCCGAGCGATGTACTCTGCGATTAGATAGCCGAGCGCTGTACTCCCCTGTTAGATAGCCGAGCGCTGTACTCCCCTGTTAGATAGCCGAGCGCTGTACTCCCCTGATCGATAGCCGAGCGCTGTACTCCCCTATTAGATAGCCGAGCGCTGTACTCCCCTGTTCGATAGCCGAGCGCTGTACTCCCCTGTTCGATAGCCGAGCGCTGTACTCCGCTATTAGATAGCCGAGCGCTGTACTCCCCTGTTCGATAGCCGAGCGCTGTACTCCCTTTTAGATAGCCGAGCGCTGTACTCCGCTATTAGATAGCCGAGCGCTGTACTCCCCTGTTCGATAGTCGAGTGCTGTACTCCACTATTAGATAGCCGAGCGCTGTACTCCGCTAATAGATAGCCGGGCGCTGTACTCTGCTATTAGATAGCCGAGCGATGTACTCCGCTATAAGATAGCCGAGCGCTGTACTCCGCTGTTAGATAGCCGAGCGCTGTACTCCGCTGTTAGATAGCCGATCGCTGTACTCCGCTGTTAGATAGCCGAGTGCTGTGCTCCACTATTAGATAGCCGAGCGCTGTACTCCGCTATTAGATAGCCGGGCACTTTACTCCGCTATTAGATAGCCGAGCGCTGTACTCCCCTGTTCGATAGCCGAGCGCTGTACTCCGCTAATAGATAGCCGGGCGCTGTACTCCGCTATTAGATAGCCGAGCGCTGTACTCCACTATTAGATAGCCGAGCGCTGTACTCCACTATTAGATAGCCGAGCGCTGTACTCCGCTATTAGAAAGCGGGGCGCTGTACTCCGCTATTAGATAGCCGAGCGCTGTACTCCACTATTAGATAGCCGGGCGCTGTACTCTGCTATTAGATAGCCGAGCGCTGTACTCCGCTAATAGATAGCCGAGCGCTGTACTCCGCTATTAGATAGCCGAGCGCTGTACTCCCCCATTAGATAGCCAAGCGATGTACTCTGCTATTAGATAGCCGAGCGCTGTACTCCCCTATTAGATAGCCGAGCGCTGTACTCCCCTATTAGATAGCCGAGCGCTGTACTCCCCCATTAGATAGCCGAGCGATGTACTCTGCTATTAGATAGCCGAGCGCTGTACTCCCCCATTAGATAGCCGAGCGATGTACTCTGCGATTAGATAGCCGAGCGCTGTACTCCCCTGTTCGATAGCCGAGCGCTGTACTCCCCTATTAGATAGCCGAGCGCTGTACTCCCCTGATCGATAGCCGAGCGCTGTACTCCCCTATTAGATAGCCGAGCGCTGTACTCCCCTGTTCGATAGCCGAGCGCTGTACTCCCCTGTTCGATAGCCGAGCGCTGTACTCCGCTATTAGATAGCCGAGCGCTGTACTCCCCTGTTCGATAGCCGAGCGCTGTACTCCCCTATTAGATAGCCGAGCGCTGTACTCCGCTATTAGATAGCCGAGCGCTGTACTCCCCTGTTCGATAGTCGAGTGCTGTACTCCACTATTAGATAGCCGAGCGCTGTACTCCGCTAATAGATAGCCGGGCGCTGTACTCTGCTATTAGATAGCCGAGCGATGTACTCCGCTATAAGATAGCCGAGCGCTGTACTCCGCTGTTAGATAGCCGAGCGCTGTACTCCGCTGTTAGATAGCCGAGCGCTGTACTCCCCTGTTCGATAGTCGAGTGCTGTACTCTGCTATTAGATAGCCGAGCGATGTACTCCGCTATAAGATAGCCGAGCGCTGTACTCCGCTGTTAGATAGCCGAGCGCTGTACTCCCCCATTAGATAGCCAAGCGATGTACTCTGCTATTAGATAGCCGAGCGCTGTACTCCCCTATTAGATAGCCGAGCGCTGTACTCCCCCATTAGATAGCCAAGCGCTGTACTCCCCCATTAGATAGCCGAGCGATGTACTCTGCTATTAGATAGCCGAGCGCTGTACTCCCCCATTAGATAGCCGAGCGATGTACTCTGCGATTAGATAGCCGAGCGCTGTACTCCCCTGTTCGATAGCCGAGCGCTGTACTCCCCTATTAGATAGCCGAGCGCTGTACTCCGCTATTAGATAGCCGAGCGGTGTACTCCCCTGATAGATAGCCGAGCGCTGTACTTCGCTATTAGATAGCCGGGCGCTGTTCTCTGCTGTTAGATAGCCGAGCGCTGTACTCCCCTATTAGATAGCCGAGCGCTGTACTCCCCTATTAGATAGCCGAGCGCTGTACTCCCCTATTAGATAGCCGAGCACTGTACTCCGCTGTTAGATAGCCGAGCGCTGTACTCCGCTATTAGATAGCCGAGCGCTGTACTCCGCTATTAGATACCCGAGCGCTGTACTCCCCTATTAGATAGCCGAGCGCTGTACTCCGCTATTAGATAGCCGAGCGGTGTACTCCCCTGATAGATAGCCGAGCGCTGTACTTCGCTATTAGATAGCCGGGCGCTGTTCTCTGCTGTTAGATAGCCGAGCGCTGTACTCCCCTATTAGATAGCCGAGCGCTGTACTCCGCTATTAGATAGCCGAGAGCTGTACTCCCCTATTAGATAGCCGAGCGCTGTACTCCGCTGTTAGATAGCCGAGCGCTGTACTCCGCTATTAGATAGCCGGGCACTGTACTCCCCTATTAGATAGCCGAGCGCTGTACTCCGCTGTTAGATAGCCGAGCGCTGTACTCCGCTATTAGATAGCCGGGCACTTTACTCCGCTATTAGATAGCCGAGCGCTGTACTCCCCTATTAGATAGCCGAGCGCTGTACTCCGCTATTAGATAGCCGAGCGCTGTACTCCGCTATTAGATAGCCGAGCGCTGTACTCCGCTATTAGATAGCCGAGCGCTGTACTCCCCTATTAGATAGCCGAGCGCTGTACTCCGCTGTTAGATAGCCGAGCGCTGTACTCCCCTATTAGATAGCCGAGCACTGTACTCCGCTATTAGATAGCCGAGAGCTGTACTACGCTATTAGATAGCCGGGCGCTGTACTCTGCTATTAGATAGCCGGGCGCTGTACTCCCCTATTAGATAGCCGAGCGCTGTACTCCGCTGTTAGATAGCCGAGCGCTGTGCTCCCCTATTAGCCGAGCGCTGTACTCCGCTATTAGATAGCCGAGCGCTGTACTCCCCTATTAGCTGAGCGCTGTACTCCGCTATTAGATACCCGAGCGCTGTACTCCCCTATTAGATAGCCGGGTGCTGTACTCCACTATTAGATAGCCGGGTGCTGTACTCCACTATTAGATAGCCGAGCGCTGTACTCCGCTATTAGATAGCCGAGCGCTGTACTCCCCTATTAGATAGCCGAGCGCTGTACTCCCCTATTAGATAGCCGAGCGCTGTACTCCACTATTAGATAGCCGAGCGCTGTTCTCCGCGGTTAGATAGCCGAGCGCTGTACTCCCCTATTAGATAGCCGAGCGCTGTACTCCGCTATTAGATAGCCGAGCGCTGTACTCCGCTATTAGATAGCCGAGCGCTGTACTCCCCTATTAGATAGCCGAGCGCTGTACTCCGCTATTAGATAGCCGGGCACTTTACTCCGCTATTAGATAGCCGAGCGCTGTACTCCGCTATTAGATAGCCGGGCACTTTACTCCGCTATTAGATAGCTGAGCGCTGTACTCCGCTATTAGATAGCCGGGCGCTGTACTCCTCTATTAGATAGCCGAGCGCTGTACTCCGCTGTTAGATAGCCGGGCGCTGTACTCCGCTGTTAGATAGCCGAGCGCTGTACTCCGCTGTTAGATAGCCAGGAGCTGTACTCCGCTATTAGATAGCCGGGCACTTTACTCCGCTATTAGATAGCCGAGCGCTGTACTCCGCTATTAGATAGCCGGGCACTTTACTCCGCTATTAGATAGCCGAGCGCTGTACTCCGCTATTAGATAGCCGGACGCTGTACTCCTCTATTAGATAGCCGAGCGCTGTACTCCGCTGTTAGATAGCCGGGCGCTGTACTCCGCTATTAGCCGAGCACTGTACTCCGCTATTAGATAGCCGAACGCTGTGCTCCCCTATTAGCCGAGCGCTGTACTCCACTATTAGATAGCCGAGCGCTGTTCTCCGCGGTTAGATAGCCGGGCGCTGTACTCCGCTGTTAGATAGCCGAGCGCTGTACTCCCCTATTAGATAGCCGAGCGCTGTACTCCGCTATTAGATAGCCGAGCGCTGTACTCCGCTATTAGATAGCCGAGCGCTGTACTCCCCTATTAGATAGCTGAGCGCTGTACTCCGCTATTAGATAGCCGAGCACTGTACTCCGCTATTAGATAGCCGAGCGCTGTACTCCTCTATTAGATAGCCGAGCGCTGTACTCCGCTGTTAGATAGCCGGGCGCTGTACTCCGCTATTAGATAGCCGAGCGCTGTACTCCTCTATTAGATAGCCGAGCGCTGTACTCCGCTGTTAGATAGCCGAGCGCTGTACTCCGCTATTAGATAGCCGAGCGCTGTACTCCCCTATTAGATAGCCGAGCGCTGTACTCCGCTGTTAGATAGTCGGGCGCTATACTCCGCTGTTAGATAGCCGAGCGCTGTACTCCGCTGTTAGATAGCCGAGTGCTGTACTCCGCTGTTAGATAGCCGGGCGCTGTACTCCGCTATTAGCCGAGCGCTGTACTCCGCTGTTAGATAGCCGAGCGCTGTACTCCTCTATTAGATAGCCGAGCGCTGTACTCCGCTGTTAGATAGCCGAGCGCTGTACTCCCCTATTAGATAGCCGAGCGCTGTACTCCGCTGTTAGATAGCCGGGCGCTGTACTCCGCTGTTAGATAGCCGGGCGCTGTACTCCCCTATTAGCCGAGCGATGTACTCCGCTATTAGATAGCCGAGCGCTGTACTCCTCTATTAGATAGCCGAGCGCTGTACTCTGCTGTTAGATAGCCGAGCGCTGTACTCCCCTATTAGATAGCCGAGCGCTGTACTCCCCTGTTAGATAGCCGAGCGCTGTACTCCTCTATTAGATAGCCGAGCGCTGTACTCCGCTGTTAGATAGCCGAGCGCTGTACTCCTCTATTAGATAGCCGAGCGCTGTACTCCTCTGTTAGATAGCCGAGCGCTGTACTCCTCTATTAGATAGCCGAGCGCTGTACTCCTCTATTAGATAGCCGAGCGCTGTACTCCGCTGTTAGATAGCCGAGCGCTGTACTCCCCTATTAGATAGCCGAGCGCTGTACTCCGCTGTTAGATAGCCGGGCGCTGTACTCCGCTGTTAGATAGCCGGGCGCTGTACTCCCCTATTAGCCGAGCGATGTACTCCGCTATTAGATAGCCGAGCGCTGTACTCCTCTATTAGATAGCCGAGCGCTGTACTCTGCTGTTAGATAGCCGAGCGCTGTACTCCCCTATTAGATAGCCGAGCGCTGTACTCCGCTGTTAGATAGCCGGGTGCTGTACTCCGCTATTAGCCATGCGCTGTACTCCGCTATTAGCTAGCCGAGCGCTGTACTCCGCTGTTAGATAGCCGGGCGCTGTACTCCGCTATTAGATAGCCGAGCGCTGTACTCCTCTATTAGATAGCCGAGCGCTGTACTCCGCTGTTAGATAGCCGAGCGCTGTACTCCCCTATTAGATAGCCGAGCGCTGTACTCCGCTGTTAGATAGCCGGGCGCTGTACTCCGCTGTTAGATAGCCGGGCGCTGTACTCCCCTATTAGCCGAGCGATGTACTCCGCTATTAGATAGCCGAGCGCTGTACTCCTCTATTAGATAGCCGAGCGCTGTACTCTGCTGTTAGATAGCCGAGCGCTGTACTCCCCTATTAGATAGCCGAGCGCTGTACTCCGCTGTTAGATAGCCGGGTGCTGTACTCCGCTATTAGCCATGCGCTGTACTCCGCTATTAGCCGAGCGCTGTACTCCGCTATTAGCTAGCCGAGCGCTGTACTCCGCTGTTAGATAGCCGGGCGCTGTACTCCGCTATTAGATAGCCGGGTGCTGTACTCCTCTATTAGATAGCCGAGCGCTGTACTCCCCTATTAGATAGCCGGGTGCTGTACTCCGCTATTAGATAGCCGGGCGCTGTACTCCGCTGTTAGATAGCCGGGCGCTGTACTCCGCTGTTAGATAGCCGGGCGCTGTACTCCGCTGTTAGATAGCCGGGCGCTGTACTCCGCTGTTAGATAGCCGAGTGCTGTACTCCGCTGTTAGATAGCCGGGCGCTGTACTCCGCTGTTAGATAGCCGGGCGCTGTACTCCGCTATTAGATAGCCGGGCGCTGTACTCCGCTGTTAGATAGCCGGGCGCTGTACTCCGCTGTTAGATAGCCGAGCGCTGTGCTCCCCTATTTCTGCCAGTACTATAGAGATGCTCAGAGGGGCTCCACAACGGAGGACACAAGTCTTCTATCCTCATGAGAGAAATCCTGGGGACGATTGTGGACAGAGCAGAGAAAGAGGATGAGAGATTTCATGTGGGGGGGGGGGGGGGGTCCGTATGAACCGTATGAAAGCATTATGCATGTGCAGTGTGTCGGTGTCTTATAGGGGCCCTGTCTTTAGTAAGTACTTGATCCTGGACGCCTGATTGTGTTCCGGACCCTCTGTCCTGAGCGGTGGTAGATGTGAGCACAGTCTGGTTGTATCACAGGCCATGCTTTCTCCATTAGCTGATAGCGGCTGAAGACTTATGTCCATGTGGAAGGGGCTGAAGACTTATGTCCATGTGGAAGGGGCTGAAGACTTATGTCTATATTGAAGAGGCTGAAGACTTATGTCCATGTGGAAGGGGCTGAAGACTTATGTCCATGTGGAAGGGGCTGAAGACTTATGTCCATGTGGAAGGGGCTGAAGACTTATGTCCATGTGGAAGGGGCTGAAGACTTATGTCCATGTGGAAGGGGCTGAAGACTTATGTCCATGTGGAAGGGGCTGAAGACTTATGTCCATGTGGAAGGGGCTGAAGACTTATGTCCATGTGGAAGGGGCTGAAGACTTATGTCCATGTGGAAGGGGCTGAAGACTTATGTCTATGTTGAAGAGGCTGAAGACTTATGTCCATGTGGAAGGGGCTGAAGACTTATGTCTATGTGGAAGGGGCTGAAGACTTATGTCTATGTGGAAGGGGCTGAAGACTTATGTCTATGTGGAAGGGGCTGAAGACTTATGTCCATGTGGAAGGGGCTGAAGACTTATGTCTATGTTGAAGAGGCTGAAGACTTATGTCCATGTGGAAGGGGCTGAAGACTTATGTCTATGTTGAAGAGGCTGAAGACTTATGTCTATGTGGAAGGGGCTGAAGACTTATGTCTATGTTGAAAGGGCTGAAGACTTATGTCCATGTGGAAGGGGCTGAAGACTTATGTCTATGTTGAAGGGGCTGAAGACTTATGTCTATGTTGAAGAGGCTGAAGACTTATGTCCATGTGGAAGGGGCTGAAGACTTATGTCTATGTTGAAGGGGCTGAAGACTTATGTCTATGTTGAAGAGGCTGAAGACCTATGTCTATGTGGAAGGGGCTGAAGACTTATGTCTATGTGGAAGGGGCTGAAGACTTGTGTCTATGTGGAAGGGGCTGAAGACTTATGTCTATGTGGAAGGGGCTGAAGACTTATGTCTATGTGGAAGGGGCTGAAGACTTATGTCTATGTTGAAGGGGCTGAAGACTTATGTCCACAGTTTAATTGTGATCTTTACTAAGGCACGTTATTCTGGGTGTCAGTTTGTTGGGAGGGAATCAGCCTCCCCCTCGGTTATCCCACCTTAAGGCCTCTTGCACACGAACGCGTGTCCCCCATGCGAACCGCTTACAGCGGGTCCACAATACACGGGACACCAGCCGTGTGCGTTCTGCATCACTTGAATGGGTCCGCAAATCCGGAGATACAGAGCAGAACAGAACTGAAGCACTACGGAGTGCTTTCGCGGGGTTCAGTTTTATGCTTCCATTCCGCAAAAAGATATAATTGTCCTATCTTTTTGCGGAACGGACGAATCGCGGACCCCATTCAAGTGAATAGTGGCGCGATCCGCATGCAGCTGGCCCACGGCCTGACAGCAATATGCGGTCCGCAGCACAGGCACGGCCAGCACGCAAGAGGCCTAATTCAAAGATGAGATAATGGCTCCCAGATGCCACTCGTTACCACAAGGCCGCGCTCTTTAATTTAATTCCTAAATTATTGAGGGAGAGGAGTCCTAATCTCTGGGCTGAGGTTGGGATTTGGAGATCCGCACTGGTGCATTGTCCTGGCGACACCCTGTAGGCCGGCTTCACATCACCATTTAGTTTTTGAGCATCCATTGTGGCCAGTATGAATCCGTTTTTGTCGGATCAGTCCGAGATCCGTTATTTAAGGCATCTTTCACACTCACGTTTTGTGCGGATCCGTTCAGATAATAGTTCAGAACGGATCCGCTTGTATTATCTGTAACATGGCCAAGACGGATCCGTCTTGAACACCATTGAAAGTCAATGGAGGACGGATCCGTTTTCTATTGTACCAGATTGTGTCAGAGAAAACGGATCTGTCCCCATTGACTTACATTGTGTGTCAGGACGGATCCGTTTGGCTCAGTTTCGTCAGACGGACACCCAAACGCTGCAGGCGGCCTCCAGAGCGGAATGGAGGCGGAACGGAGGCAAACTGATGCCTTCTGAGCGGATCCTCATCCATTCAGAATGCATTAGAGCAAAACTGATCTGTTTTGGACCGCTGAGCCCTGAACGGATCTCACAAACGGAAACCAACCAGTGTCAAAGTAGACTAAGCCCTCATGCACACGACCGTAGTTATGGTCCACATCCGAGCCGCAGGTTTTGCAGCTCGGATGCGGACCCATTCACTTCAATGGGGCCGTAAAAGATGCGAACAGCACTCCTTGTGCTGTCCGCATCCGTTGCTCCGTTCCCAGGCCCCGCAAAAAAATACAGGATGTATTATTCTTGTTCGTTTTGCGGACAAGAATAGGCATGTCTACAAAAGAATAGGCATGTCTACAATTCAGTTTTTTGCGGATCCACGGTTAGCGGACCGCAAAAAATGGCATGGTCGTGTGCATGTAGCCTTAGATGGGAGAAAAAATATCTGTGTGGAGGACTTTTTCTCATCTGAGTCCAGGGGTGCCTCATCTCTACAGCCCTGGTCTCTACAGTCCAAAGTCTCTACAGTCTATGGTCTCTACAATCCATGGTGTTCACAGTCCATGGTCTCTACAGTTCTGGTCGCTACCAGTCCAAGTCTCTGCAGTCCATGGTCTCTACAGTTCTGTTCGCTACCAGTCCAAGTCTCTGCAGTCCATGATCTCTACAGTCCATGTCTCTACAGTCCTGGTCTCCACAGTCCTGGTCTCCACAGTCCATGGTCTCTGCAGTCCTGGTCTCTACAGTCCACAGTCTCAACAGTCCATGGTCTCGGCAGTCCTGGTCTCTATAGTCCATGGTTTCTACAGTCCTGGTCTCCACAGTCCATGGTCTCTGCAGTCCTGGTCTCTACAGTCCATGGTCTCTTACAGTCCTGAGTCCTGGTCTCTACAATCCACAGTATTAACAGTCCATGGTCTCTACAGTCCATGATGTTCACAGTCCATGGTCTCTGCAGTCCTGGTCTCTACAGTCCATGGTCTCTTACAGTCCTGAGTCCTGGTCTCTACAATCCACAGCCTTAACAGTCCATGGTCTCTACAGTCCATGATGTTCACAGTCCATGGTCTTTACAGTCCTGGTCTCCACAGTCCATGGTCTCTACAGTCTATTGTCTCTACAGTACATGGTCTCTACAGTCCTTGTCTCTATAGTCCATGGTTTCTACAGTCCATGTCTCTACAGTCCATTGTCTCTGCAGTCCATGGTCTCTACAGTACATGGTCTCTACAGTCCTGGTCTCTATAGTCCATGGTTTCTACAGTCCTAGTCTCTTAAGTCCATGGTCTCTACAGTCCAGGTCTCCACAGTCCATGTTCTCTAAAGTCCTGGTCTCTACAGTCCAGGTCTCTACAGCCCTGCTCTCCACAGTTCTGGTCTCTACAATCCATAGTATCTACAGGCCTGGTCTCTTAAGTCCATGATCTCTACTGTCCTGGTCTCTATAGTCCATGATCTCTAAAGTCTATTGTCTCTACAGTCCTGGTCTCTAAAGTCCATGGTTTCTACATCCCTGGTCTCTATAGTCCATGGTCTCTAAAGTCTATTGTCTCTACAGTCCTGGTCTCTATAGTCCATGGTTTCTACATCCCTGGTCTCTACAGTCCTGGTCTCTATAGTTCATGGTCTCTACAGTGCTGGTCTCTATAGCCCATGGTTTCTACAGCCCTGGTCTCTACAGTCCTGGTCTCTATAGTGCATGGTCTCTGCAGTCCTGGTCTCTGCAGTCCTGGTCTCTACAGTCCTGGTCTCTGAAGTCCATGGTCTCTACAGTGCTGGTCTCTATATACTCCATGGTCTCTACAGTCCATAGTCTCTGGTCTTCACAGTCCATGGTCTCTACAGTCCATGGTCTCTATAGTCCTGGTCTCTATAGTTCATGGTCTCTATAGTCCATGGTCTCTATAGTCCATAGTCTCTACAGTCCTGGTCTCCACAGTCCATGGTCTCCACAGTCCAAGGTCTCCACAGTCCATGGTCTCTGCAGTCCTGGTCTCTACAGTCCACAGTCTCAACCATCCATGGTCTCTACAGCCCTGGTCTCTACAGTCCATGGTCTTTACAGTCCATGGTCTCTACAGTCTATTGTCTCTACAGTACATGGTCTCTACAGTCCTGGTCTCTATAGTTTATGGTTTCTACTATCCATGTCTCTACAGTCCTGGTCTCTACAGTCCATGGTCTCTACAATCCATGGTGTTCACAGTCCACGGTCTTTACAGTCCATGGTCTTTATAGTTCTGGTCGCTACAGTCCAAGTCTTTGCAGTCCATGGTCTCTACAGTCCTGGTCTTTATAGTCCATGGTTTCTACAGTCCTGGTCTCCACAGTCCATGGTCTTTGCAGTCCTGGTCTCTACAGCTCATGGTCTCTTACAGTCCTGGTCTCTACAGTCCATGATCTCTACAGTCCATGATGTTCACAGTCCATGGTCTTTACAGTCCTGGTCTCCACAGTCCATGGTCTCTACAGTCTATTGTCTCTACAGTACATGGTCTCTACAGTCCTTGTCTCTATAGTCCATGTTTCTACAGTCCATGTCTCTACAGTCCATTGTCTCTGCAGTCCATGATCTCTACAGTACATGGTCTCTACAGTCCTGGTCTCTATAGTCCATGGTTTCTACAGTCCTAGTCTCTTAAGTCCATGGTCTCTACAGTCCAGGTCTCCACAGTCCATGTTCTCTAAAGTCCTGGTCTCTACAGTCCAGGACTCTACAGCCCTGCTCTCCACAGTTCTGGTCTCTACAGTCCATAGTATTTACAGTCCTGGTCTCTTAAGTCCATGATCCCTACTGTCCTGGTCTCTATAGTCCATGGTCTCTAAAGTCTATTGTCTCTACAGTCCAGGTCTCTATAGTCCATGGTTTCTACATCCCTGGTCTCTACAGTCCTGGTCTCTATAGTTCATGGTCTCTAAAGTGCTGGTCTCTATAGCCCATGGTTTCTACAGCCCTGGTCTCTATAGTGCATGGTCTCTACAGTGCTGGTCTCTGCAGTCCTGGTCTCTACAGTCCTGGTCTCTGAAGTCCATGATCTCTACAGTGCTGGTCTCTATATACTCAATGGTCTCTACAGTCCATAGTCTCTGGTCTCCACAGTCCATGGTCTCTACAGTTCATGGTTTCTATAGTCCTGGTCTCTATAGTTCATGGTCTCTATAATCCATGGTCTCTATAGTCCATGGTCTCTGCAGTCCTGGTCTCTACAGTCCACAGTCTCAACCATCCATGGTCTCTACAGTCCATGGTCTTTACAGTCCATGGTCTCTACAGTACATCGTCTCTACAGTCCTGGTCTCTATAGTTTATGGTTCCTACAGTCCATGTCTCTACAGTCCTGGTCTCTACAGTCCATGGTCTCTACAATCCATGGTGTTCACAGTCCATGGTCTGTATAGTTCTGGTCGCTACAGTCAAAGTCTTTGCAGTCCATGGTCTCTACAGTCCTGGTCTTTATAGTCCATGGTTTCTACAGTCCTGGTCTCCACAGTCCATGGTCTCTGAAGTCCTGGTCTCTACAGCCCATGGTCTCTTACAGTCCATGGTCTCTACAGTCCATGGTCTCTACAGTCTATTGTCTCTACAGTCCTTGTCTCTATAGTCCATGGTTTCTACAGTCCATGTCTCTACAGTCCATTGTCTCTGCAGTCCATGGTCTCTACAGTCCTGGTCTCTATAGTCCATGGTTTCTACAGTCCTAGTCTCTATAGTCCATGGTCTCTACAGTCCAGGTCTCCACAGTCCATGGTCTCTACAGTCCATGTTCTCTAAAGTCCTGGTCTCTACAGCCCTGCTCTCCACAGTTCTGGTCTCTACAGTCCATAGTCTCTACAGTCCTGGTCTCTTAAGTCCATGATCTCTACTGTCCTGGTTTATATAGTCCATGATCTCTAAAGTCTATTGTCTCTACAGTCCTAGTCTCTATAGTGCATGGTCTCTACAGTACTGGTCTCTGCAGTCCTGGTCTCTGAAGTCCATGGTATCTACAGTGCTGGTCTCTATATACTCTACAGTCCATATTCTCTGGTCTCCACAGTCCATGGTCTCTATAGTCCATAGTCTCTACAGTCCTGGTCTCCACAGTCCATGGTCTCCACAGTCCATGGTCTCTGCAGTCCACAGTCTCAACCATCCATGGTATCTACAGCCCTGGTCTCTACAGTCCATGGTCTCTACAGTCTATGGTCTCTACAGTCCTGGTCTCTATAGTTTATGGTTTCTACAGTCCATGTCTCTACAGTCCTGGTCTCTACAGTCCATGGTCTCTACAATCCATGGTGTTCACAGTCCATGGTCTTTACAGTCCATTGTCTCTATAGTTCTGGTCGCTACAGTCCAAGTCTTTGCAGTCCATGGTCTCTACAGTCCTGGTCTTTATAGTCCATGGTTTCTACAGTCCTGGTTCTGGTCTCTACAGTCCATAGTATCTACAGTCCTGGTCTCTTAAGTCAATGATCTCTACAGTCCTGGTCTCTATAGTCCATGATCTCTAAAGTCTATTGTCTCTACAGTCCTAGTCTCTATAGTCCATGGTTTCTACATCCCTGGTCTCTATAGTTCATGGTCTCTAAAGTCTATTGTCTCTACAGTCCTGGTCTCTATAGTCCATGGTTTCTACATCCCTGGTCTCTATAGTTCATGGTCTCTACAGTGCTGGTCTCTATAGCCCATGGTTTCTACAGCCCTGGTCTCTACAGTCCTGGTCTCTATAGTGCATGGTCTCTACAGTGCTGGTCTCTGAAGTCCATGGTCTCTACAGTGCTGGTCTCTATATACTCCATGGTCTCTACAGTCCATAGTCTCTGGTCTCCACAGTCCATGGTCTCTACAGTCCATGGTCTCTATAGTCCATGGTCTCTATAGTCCATGGTCTCTACAGTCCATAGTCTCTACAGTCCATGGTCTCTGCAGTCCATGGTCTCTGCAGTCCATGGTCTCTGCAGTCCTGGTCTCTACAGTCCACAGTCTCAACCATCCATGGTCTCTACAGCCCTGGTCTCTACAGTCTATTGTCTCTACAGTACATGGTCTCTACAGTCCTGGTCTCTATAGTTTATGGTTTCTACAGTCCATGTCTCTACAGTCCATGGTCTCTACAATCCATGGTGTTCACAGTCCATGGTCTCTATAGTTCTGGTCGCTACAGTCCAAGTCTTTGCAGTCCATGGTCTCTACAGTCCTGGTCTTTATAGTCCATGGTTTCTACAGTCCTGGTCTCCACAGTCCATGGTCTCTGCAGTCCTGGTCTCTACAGCCCATGGTCTCTACAGTCCATGGTCTCTACAGTCCACGATGTTCACAGTCCATGGTCTTTACAGTCCTGGTCTCCACAGTCTATTGTCTCTACAGTCCTTGTCTCTATAGTCCATGGTTTCTACAGTCCATGTCTCTACAGTCCATTGTCTCTGCAGTCCATGGTCTCTACAGTCCTGGTCTCTATAGTCCATGGTTTCTACAGTTCTAGTCTCTATAGTCCATGGTCTCTACAGTCCAGGTCCCCACAGTCCATGGTCTCTACAGTCCATGTTCTCTAAAGTCCTGGTCTCTACAGCCCTGCTCTCCACAGTTCTGGTCTCTACAGTCCATAGTCTCTACAGTCCTGGTCTCTTAAGTCCATGATCTCTACTGTCCTGGTCTCTATAGTCCATGATCTCTAAAGTCTATTGTCTCTACAGTCCTAGTCTCTATAGTCCATGGTCTCTAAAATCTATTGTCTTTACATCCCTGGTCTCTATAGTCCATGGTCTCTAAAATCTATTGTCTCTACAGTCCTGGTCTCTATAGTCCATGGTTTCTACATCCCTGGTCTCTACAGTCCTGGTCTCTATAGTTCATGGTCTCTATAGCCCATGGTTTCTACAGCCCTGGTCTCTACAGTCCTTGTCTCTATAGTGCATGGTCTCTACAATGCTGGTCTCTACAGTCCTGGTCTCTGAAGTCCATGGTCTCTATATACTCCATGGTCTTTACAGTCCATAGTCTCTGGTCTCCACAGTCCATGGTCTCTACAGTTCATGGTCTCTATAGTTCTGGTCTCTACAGTCCATGGTCTGTACATTCCTGGTCCCTAAAGTCTATTGTCTCTACAGTCTATTGTCTCTATAGTCCATGGTTTCTACAGCGCTGGTCTCTACAAATCTGGTCTCTACAGTCCTGGCCTCTACAGTCTATGGTCTCTACAGTGCTGGTCTCTAAAGTCCATGATCTCTACAGTCCTGGTCTCTATAGTCCATGGTCTCTAAAGTCGATTGTCTCTACAGTCTATTGTCTGTACAATCCTGGTCTCTACAGTCCATAGTCTCTGCAGTCCTGGTCTCTATAGTCCATGGTCTCCTGCTTGGGAGTCACAGGAGCCCTTCTCCCAACTGTGTGGTAAGATGGGAGCAGGAGTATGGGAAGAGATCAGGTCTCTGCTGTAACCCTAGAGATAGCACCGTCAGCTGCCCCTAGAGGATGGAAATCAGGACCCCCCGGGTCTGTGAATGGAAGGTTGTGGGGGCATATCTACGTTTCAGGCGTACAGTTAGACAGGCATATTTGATTCATCTGTTGGTCTTTTGCCGAGTATTTATAAAATGTCACCCAGCCGTTGATGAGCTAGACTCGGCGTATTGCTGCTGGTCTGACCTCTGGTGGTTGTTTTTCAGTTAGGTTCATATTCACTAAGACTGGTCTAAGTTACCGTACTTGTGCATGAAAAAAGTTGCATGTCTCCCGGAAAGTGTAACTTTTAATGCAAACAGAAGAAGAATAACAGGCCAGCCCTGGGGTGGAGTAGAAATGCGAAACTGAGACTGTTTAAAGAGAGCAGGCGCAGACACTGAATGTCCCATCCGCTGAGGTCATGGCTCAGGAACACCTCGGCTGGATGGCCGACGCTCCACACGTGACTTTGGGCTCACAAGACGTAACGTTGTAATCTGTGTTGAGGGGGCTCCTCACTGGGTACTTGTGAAGAACCTTCCAGATAAGGTCACGTGACTGGAGCTGTGCGGGTCCTCGAGTCCCTATGTCAGCGCCTGGGGTCTGTCACGATGTTCGCCATGTGGATAAATGCGTTACGCTAATAGGTCAGGCTTTTTTAGATGCCGCGGCGATACCGGTCATGTAATACGGGAGAAAAGAGGTTTTTCGTTTTTGTATTTATCTTTTTATATTTCCAGAACCGTTAGTACACTTTTGTCACAGGTTTCACGTCCCCACCCCGGACAGATTGCGTACATCTCCGGAGCCGCTTCTCATTTCAGGAAGACCACCGTCCGGTCTGAGGGTCTGTATATGGGGGCCCCGGGTGTTACTGCTGCCCGCTGTATTCTCTAGTACATAGCCCTATCATCGCGCCCCTAACTTTGCCGCACTTTCACCGATAGCGACGAATATTTGCCGTACATGCCTGGATTATTTCACTGCGCCGTGGCGGTGCCACCATGTTGGCACAGTTTGTGCTTCTTGCCAGGTGTGGGGCCCCTACGCTGGGCACAGCGCTATATAACAATGAGCTCTGCCGACTAGAATACAGGGAAGTCATGGAGGAGGAGCAGGGGGGCTCCTGGGCTCCTCCCTTCTCTCCAGTCTCACTAGGGCCAGGGCCCCCATGAGCAGCACCAGCCAGGGGCCACTCACCCCTCCAGCAGCCCACCACAAAGGTGACACCAAGCCCCTAACCGAGGAATCAAACCCCCTCCCAAGTCCCTCTCTCCCTTTCCCGGCCACTCCATGGAGGGGGGAAGGGAAGGAAACCCCTGGGCGCTGCTGGGAGTTGTAGTCTGTCCAGACCGCGCATTTCCATTTCCTGCAGTAGCAGCGCATGCGGCTGGGAGACTACAAGTCCCGGCGGGCAGTGGGCGCTTTGCGCATGCGCGCCGTTCACTTCGAATTCGTCTATTATGCTGCCTTGGTGAGGATAAAACGAAGAGGCGCTGGAGGGGACGAGCGGGGACGGTACCGAGCGGCGGGGGAAAGTAATGATCGCCTCTCCTTGTCTGCTTGTGTCTGTGTGTCTCTAAGTGCTGTCGGTGGGGTGCGGGGCCGGCGGTGGGGGCAGCAGAGCCGCGGACCTGGGGCCCCCTCCCCCCGCCGCTGTGTGGTAGCGGCCGCTCCGGACGAGCCTTTGTGATACATTGTAAAACAAAAGCTTCCGCGCGGAACCCGGCCGTACCAAGTGACTGAGCGGGGGACGGGGCGCCGTGCGCGCGGCTCGGCCCGGGGCGGGGGGCTGCTGGGGGGGGGGCGCCCAACCCGGGGAGCAGGGGACATTTTCCCTGCCCGCCATCTTTTAAAGGGGAGCAATCCACGGAGGGGGAGCAGGAGGCGGCTCCGGCTTCTGGGAGAGGCGGATCCCGGGCTGTGAGGGTGAGACCGGCCGGGGCCCCTCATCTCCGCGGCGGAGCCTGCAGGTAGAGGCGGCTGTAGTGTCCGGCTGTGTGACCGCCCCCATGGAGACCCTGAGGTCTGCTGACAGCCCCCCCCCCCATGGAGACCCTGATGTCTGCTGACAGCCCCCCCCCCCCCATAGAGGCCCTGATGTCTGCTGACAGGCGCCCCCCCCCCCCCATGGAGACCCTGAGGTCTGCTGACAGCCCCCCCCCCCATGGAGACCCTGATGTCTGCTGACAGCCCCCCCCCCATGGAGACCCTGATGTCTGCTGACAGCGCCCCCCCCCCCCATAGAGACCCTGATGTCTGCTGACAGACCCCCCCCCATAGAGGCCCTGAGGTCTGCTGACAGCCCCCCCCATGGAGACCCTGAGGTCTGCTGACAGCCCCCCCCCATAGAGACCCTGATGTCTGCTGACAGCCCCCCCCATAGAGACCCTGAGGTCTGCTGACAGCCCCCCCCCCCATAGAGACCCTGATGTCTGCTGACAGCCCCCCCCCATAGAGACCCTGATGTCTGCTGACAGCCCCCCCCCATAGAGACCCTGATGTCTGCTGACAGCCCCCCCCATAGAGACCCTGATGTCTGCTGACAGCCCCCCATAGAGACCCTGATGTCTGCTGACAGCCCCCCATAGAGACCCTGATGTCTGCTGACAGCCCCCCCCCCCCATAGAGACCCTGATGTCTGCTGACAGCCCCCCCCCATAGAGACCCTGAGGTCTGCTGACAGCCCCCCCCATAGAGACCCTGAGGTCTGCTGACAGCCCCCCCCCATAGAGACCCTGATGTCTGCTGACAGCCCCCCCCCATAGAGACCCTGATGTCTGCTGACAGCCCCCCCCCATAGAGACCCTGAGGTCTGCTGACAGCCCCCCCCCATAGAGACCCTGATGTCTGCTGACAGCCCCTCCCCATAGAGACCCTGATGTCTGCTGACAGCCCCTCCCCATAGAGACCCTGATGTCTGCTGACAGCCCCTCCCCATAGAGACCCTGATGTCTGCTGACAGCCCCTCCCCATAGAGACCCTGATGTCTGCTGACAGCCCCTCCCCATAGAGACCCTGATGTCTGCTGACAGCCCCTCCCCATAGAGACCCTGATGTCTGCTGACAGCCCCTCCCCATAGAGACCCTGATGTCTGCTGACAGCCCCTCCCCATAGAGACCCTGATGTCTGCTGACAGCCCCTCCCCATAGAGACCCTGATGTCTGCTGACAGCCCCTCCCCATAGAGACCCTGATGTCTGCTGACAGCCCCTCCCCATAGAGACCCTGATGTCTGCTGACAGCCCCTCCCCATAGAGACCTGATGTCTGCTGACAGCCCCTCCCCATAGAGACCCTGATGTCTGCTGACAGCCCCTCCCCATAGAGACCCTGATGTCTGCTGACAGCCCCTCCCCATAGAGACCCTGATGTCTGCTGACAGCCCCTCCCCATAGAGACCCTGATGTCTGCTGACAGCCCCTCCCCATAGAGACCCTGATGTCTGCTGACAGCCCCTCCCCATAGAGACCCTGATGTCTGCTGACAGCCCCTCCCCATAGAGACCCTGATGTCTGCTGACAGCCCCTCCCCATAGAGACCCTGATGTCTGCTGACAGCCCCTCCCCATAGAGACCCTGATGTCTGCTGACAGCCCCTCCCCATAGAGACCCTGATGTCTGCTGACAGCCCCTCCCCATAGAGACCCTGATGTCTGCTGACAGCCCCTCCCCCCCATAGAGACCCTGATGTCTGCTGACAGCCCCTCCCCCCCATAGAGACCCTGAGGTCTGCTGACAGCCCCTCCCCCCATAGAGACCCTGATGTCTGCTGACAGCCCCTCCCCATAGAGACCCTGATGTCTGCTGACAGCGCCCCCCCCATAGAGACCCTGATGTCTGCTGACATCTCCCCCCCATAGAGACCCTGATGTCTGCTGACAGCGCCCCCCCCATAGAGACCCTGATGTCTGCTGACATCTCCCCCCCCCCCCCATAGAGACCCTGATGTCTGCTGACAGCCCCCCTCCCCCCCCCCCCATAGAGACCCTGAGGGGTCGTCTTGTGGCCCCTAGTATAAGCCCAGTTCATCTCGTCTGACCATGGTTGGAGCAGTAGTGGATTGGTTTCTTCAGTTGCTGAGTGAGGGGCTCCCTGTGAGCGGTGGTCCCTCGTGTCTTCTCAGAGATACTGAACTTTCTTCAAGGATCTGTCCATTCTGGTTGTGCCCGATGACATCTGACATTACACTGGGGACAAACCTGAGACGGGCTCTGCCCCCACTGATGTGAGGGTCTGAGGGCTGACGTCACCCTTGTGGTGGGGGGCTCGGGCCTGACGTCACCCTTGTGGTGGGGGGCTCGGGCCTGACGTCACCCTTGTGGTGGGGGGCTCGGGCCTGACGTCACCCTTGTGGTGGGGGGCTCGGGCCTGACGTCACCCTTGTGGTGGGGGGCTCGGGCCGGACGTCACCCTTGTGGTGGGGGGCTCGGGCCGGACGTCACCCTTGTGGTGGGGGGCTCGGGCCGGACGTCACCCTTGTGGTGGGGGGCTCGGGCCGGACGTCACCCTTGTGGTGGGGGGCTCGGGCCGGACGTCACCCTTGTGGTGGGGGGGCTCGGGCCGGACGTCACCCTTGTGGTGGGGGGCTCGGGCCGGACGTCACCCTTGTGGTGGGGGGCTCGGGCCTGACTGGTGTTGCTCTCTATTAATGGAATGTCTTAGTGTCTCCAGCGGTTGTGAAACTACAACTCCCAGCACGACTGGATGGGTGATCTGCCTGATGGGGATCCTGCAGGGATGAGATGTGTCCACAGCCGGTGACTGGTCTGGAGGGTCTCGGCCCTTCTGCTCGTATTCCCCATGCGGCGGCGGCGCTGTGACATTACGGAGGGTTTGCTGTACTGGGCGGTTACACGATATTCCTTCAGGGACGGCGGCACCTGATCAGCTCCTTCTGCTCCCCCGGGATTTGTGGGTAAAATCTTATCCGTCTTTTGGGGAATAATGTGATGTTTTTGTCTGTAATTAGAGTCTACAGCGTCGCCCCCCCCCGACCGTCCTGTGGGACAGCGGAGAGCATGCCCGCTGCTTTCCTCCAGCATCAGGACCACACGTAGCATGAGCAGATCCTGCACGGTCTCATAGTCTGGCAGGGCATGCTGGGAGTTGTGGTAGGACAGCGTTCAGGCTGTAATGCACACCTGTTCTACTTCAGGGCCCTGGTGACAGTATCCACATGGGTGGACGGAACTCTGTGCATGGGTCATGAAGCATCTTACATTGTCAAACTACAACCCCCAGCATGCCCACTTGCTTGCCAGAACTCCCATAGACGTGAATAGAGCATGCTGGGAGTATTTTGTGGAGGCTGCTGACCCGTCTTGCATGGAGGGGTTTGTCTTGGTTGCCATGGCGACCTCCCGATGCTTAGACGGGGTGTATAACATGCAGGTCCCTCCAGTCCTGGGCTGTAGCGTCCGGCCGGCGAGGAGCTGTGTGAACGACCTGTGACCGTCTGCAGGTATCAGGCGGCATTAGGCCAGGACTTGGGCGTGTGACTACTAGTAGTGAGCGGGTGTGTCCTTCAGAAGAGCTGTTTGGGGGCTGCTCCGACTCTGCTTGTCTGCCACCTCCGTAGAGTAGTCGAGCGGCCGTTGACTTCAGGTGACCTGCGTGAGTGCAAAACGTAGGGGCTCGTATGTTAGGAGTACGGTCATCGGGGAAAACACCATGGGTACTGCCACCTGCACAGGGACTATGATAACACTGCATGTCACTGTTGTGCTGATATAGACATATGTAAAGGAAAGAGGAAGTGATGGTGGCAGCACCATGTGAGGTCTTCTTGGCCACCCCTGTGACTGCTGGGGAGCAGATCCTGAGAGAGGTCTGTCATTACACTCAGCTATGATGTGACTGCTGGGGAGCAGATCCTGAGAGCGGTCTGTCATTAATGTGACTGCTGGGGAGCAGATCCTGAGAGCGGTCTGTCATTACACTCAGCTATGATGTGACTGCTGGGGAGCAGATCCTGAGAGCGGTCTGTCATTACACTCAGCTATGATGTGACGGCTGGGGAGCAGATCCTGAGAGCGGTCTGTCATTACACTCAGCTATGATGTGACTGCTGGGGAGCAGATCCTGAGAGAGGTCTGTCATTACACTCAGCTATGATGTGACGGCTGGGGAGCAGATCCTGAGAGCGGTCTGTCATTACACTCAGCTATGATGTGACTGCTGGGGAGCAGATCCTGAGAGCGGTCTGTCATTACACTCAGCTATGATGTGACGGCTGGGGAGCAGATCCTGAGAGCGGTCTGTCATTACACTCAGCTATGATGTGACTGCTGGGGAGCAGATCCTGAGAGCGGTCTGTCATTACACTCAGCTATGATGTGACGGCTGGGGAGCAGATCCTGAGATAGGTCTGTCATTACACTCAGCTATGATGTGACTGCTGGGGAGCAGATCCAGAGAGCGGTCTGTCATTACACTCAGCTATGATGTGACTGCTGGGGAGCAGATCCTGAGAGCGGTCTGTCATTACACTCAGCTATGATGTGACTGCTGGGGAGCAGATCCTGAGAGCGGTCTGTCATTACACTCAGCTATGATGTGACTGCTGGGGAGCAGATCCAGAGAGCGGTCTGTCATTACACTCAGCTATGATGTGACTGCTGGGGAGCACATCCTGAGAGCGGTCTGTCATTACACTCAGCTATGATGTGACTGCTGGGGAGCACATCCTGAGAGCGGTCTGTCATTACACTCAGCTATGATGTGACTGCTGGAGAGCAGATCCTGAGAGCGGTCTGTCATTACACTCAGCTATGATGTGACTGCTGGAGAGCAGATCCTGAGAGCGGTCTGTCATTACACTCGGCTATGATGTGACTGCTGGAGAGCAGATCCTGAGAGAGGTCTGTCATTACACTCAGCTATGATGTGACTGCTGGGGAGCAGATCCTGAGAGAGGTCTGTCATTACACTCAGCTATGATGTGACTGCTGGGGAGCAGATCCTGAGAGAGGTCTGTCATTGCACTCAGCTATGATGTGACTGCTGGGGAGCAGATCCTGAGAGAGGTCTGTCATTACACTCAGCTATGATGTGACTGCTGGGGAGCAGATCCTGAGAGAGGTCTGTCATTACACTCAGCTATGATGTGACTGCTGGGGAGCAGATCCTGAGAGAGGTCTGTCATTACACTCAGCTATGATGTGACTGCTGGGGAGCAGATCCTGAGAGCGGTCTGTCATTACACTCAGCTATGATGTGACTGCTGGGGAGCAGATCCTGAGAGAGGTCTGTCATTACACTCAGCTATGATGTGACTGCTGGGGAGCAGATCCTGAGAGAGGTCTGTCATTACACTCAGCTATGATGTGACTGCTGGGGAGCAGATCCTGAGAGCGGTCTGTCATTACACTCAGCTATGATGTGACTGCTGGGGAGCACATCCTGAGAGCGGTCTGTCATTGCACTCAGCTATGATGTGACTGCTGGGGAGCAGATCCTGAGAGAGGTCTGTCATTACACTCAGCTATGATGTGACTGCTGGGGAGCAGATCCTGAGAGAGGTCTGTCATTACACTCAGCTATGATGTGACTGCTGGGGAGCAGATCCTGAGAGCGGTCTGTCATTACACTCAGCTATGATGTGACTGCTGGGGAGCAGATCCTGAGAGCGGTCTGTCATTACACTCAGCTATGATGTGACTGCTGGGGAGCAGATCCTGAGAGCTCTCTGTCATTACACTCAGCTATGATGTGACTGCTGGGGAGCAGATCCTGAGAGCGGTCTGTCATTACACTCAGCTATGATGTGACTGCTGGGGAGCAGATCCTGAGAGAGGTCTGTCATTACACTCAGCTATGATGTGACTGCTGGGGAGCAGATCCTGAGAGCGGTCTGTCATTACACTCAGCTATGATGTGACTGCTGGGGAGCAGATCCTGAGAGCGGTCTGTCATTACACTCAGCTATGATGTGACTGCTGGGGAGCAGATCCTGAGAGCGGTCTGTCATTACACTCAGCTATGATGTGACTGCTGGGGAGCAGATCCTGAGAGAGGTCTGTCATTACTCAGCTATGATGTGACTGCTGGGGAGCAGATCCTGAGAGCGGTCTGTCGTTGCTCTCGGCTATGATGTGACTGCTGGGGAGCAGATCCTGAGAGAGGTCTGTCATTACACTCAGCTATGATGTGACTGCTGGGGAGCAGATCCTGAGAGAGGTCTGTCATTACACTCAGCTATGATGTGACTGCTGGGGAGCAGATCCTGAGAGCGGTCTGTCGTTGCTCTCGGCCCTCTG
Organism: Bufo gargarizans; assembly: GCF_014858855.1. NCBI lineage: Eukaryota > Metazoa > Chordata > Amphibia > Anura > Bufonidae > Bufo > Bufo gargarizans. Next base: position 719,857,688 of record NC_058081.1, on the reverse strand, counting down.
TCTCTTCTGGATCTTGGACTTTCTGGAGGTTCTGTGTGTGTTGTGGGGTCTCGTTGCCCTCTTGCTTGGGGGTCATCTTTTGTATAGAGCCATTTGTGGGTTTTAGTGGGGGTGGCGTGCCCCTCACTGACCCCTGCAGCCATAGAGTGGGGGTGCTAGGGGTCCCCCTTCCTCGTGATTGGGCCCCCTCCAGTTATCTGTGGTCGCCGTTGTCTGACTCGTTTTACACACGTGTGCACAAACCTTTTTACCGTGGTACCACAATCACTCCCATCATCCTTGTCTCCAGGGAGCATACAGATGGTGAGTGTCACACGCAGGACCCTTGTGCAGTCCCTGTCCGATCACCCAGCAGTCCTCAGGTGGCTGGTTGTCGGCGGTCATGTATGCAGTAGTCGGTGGCCGTCCTTGGGGCGGGTGCCCAGTGTTATGGGGTCTGCAGTGCCCGCCATCTTGGCCGCCGTTTGCTCGCCCTCCCCCGCCGTGTCTTAGATTTTTGCTCTTTCGGGAGTCTCGTTCCTTCTTTGACCCTTCCTGGTTTTCTTCTCCGCAGTCTTGAGGACGAGCCTTAGATTGGGACCACAGCTGGTGAGGAATCTGAACGGTGCCTTCTAGAATGACCTCCTGATCCAAGATGGCCGCCTCGTGACCACCGCACAAGGGTATCTGTCCTTATTGTGGTCATGTGACTAATGCGCTGAGCAACGTAGCCGTGGTGGCAGGGTCTGCAGCGCTGGCTGTTTACCGTAGGTATGGAGGATGGCGCTGTCCGTTATAGGTGGGGGGGGGTCTGCAGCGCTGGCTGTTTACCGTAGGTATGGAGGATGGCGCTGTTCGTTATAGGTGGGGGGGGGGGTCTGCAGCGCTGGCTGTTTACCGTAGGTATGGAGGATGGCGCTGTCCATTATAGGTGGGGGGGGGTCTGCAGCGCTGGCTGTTTACCGTAGGTATGGAGGATGGCGCTGTCCGTTATAGGTGGGGGGGGGTCTGCAGCGCTGGCTGTTTACCGTAGGTATGGAGGATGGCGCTGTCAGTTATAATTTGGGGGGTTCTGCAGCGATGGCGGTTTACCGTAGGTATGGAGGATGGCGCTGTCCGTTATAGGTGGGGGGGGGGGGGGTCTGCAGCGCTGGCTGTTTACCGTAGGTATGGAGGATGGCGTTGTCCGTTATAGGTGGGGGGTTCTGCAGCGATGGCGGTTTGGGTATGGAGGATGGCGCTGTCCGTTATAGGTGGGGGGTTCTGCAGCGATGACGGTTTGGTTATGGAGGATGGCGCTGTCAGTTATAATTTGGGGGGTTCTGCAGCGATGACGGTTTGGTTATGGAGGATGGCGCTGTCCGTTATAATTTGGGGGTTCTGCAGCGATGGCGGTTTGGTTATGGAGGATGGAGCTGTCCGTTATAGGTGGGGGGTTCTGCAGTGATGGCGGTTTAGTTATGGAGAATGGCGCTGTCCGTTATAGGTGGGGGGGGGTTATGCAGCGATGGCGGTTTGGTTATGGAGGATGGCGCTGTCCGTTATAATTTGGGGGGTTCTGCAGCGATGGCGGTTTAGGTATGGAGGATGGCGCTGTCCGTTATAGGTGGGGGGTTCTGCAGCGATGGCGGTTTGGTTATGGAGGATGGAGCTGTCCGTTATAGGTGGAGGGTTCTGCAGCGATGACGGTTTGGTTATGGAGGATGGAGCTGTCCGTTATAGGTGGGGGGTTCTGCAGCGATGACGGTTTGGTTATGGAGGATGGCGCTGTCCGTTATAGGTGGGGGGTTCTGCAGCGATGGCGGTTTGGTTATGGAGGATGGAGCTGTCCGTTATAGGTGGAGGGTTCTGCAGCGATGACGGTTTGGTTATGGAGGATGGCGCTGTCAGTTATAATTTGGGGGGTTCTGCAGCGATGGCGGTTTAGGTATGGAGGATGGCGCTGTCCGTTATAGGTGGGGGGTTCTGCAGCGATGACGGTTTGGTTATGGAGGATGGCGCTGTCCGTTATAATTTGGGGGGTTCTGCAGCGATGGCGGTTTGGTTATGGAGGATGGCGCTGTCCGTTATAGGTGGGGGGTTCTGCAGCGATGGCGGTTTGGTTATGGAGGATGGAGCTGTCCGTTATAGGTGGGGGGTTCTGCAGCGATGACGGTTTGGTTATGGAGGATGGCGCTGTCAGTTATAATTTGGGGGGTTCTGCAGCGATGGCGGTTTAGGTATGGAGGATGGCGCTGTCCGTTATAGGTGGGGGGTTCTGCAGCGATGGCGGTTTAGGTATGGAGGATGGCGCTGTCCGTTATAGGTGGGGGGTTCTGCAGCGATGGCGGTTTGGTTATGGAGGATGGCGCTGTCCGTTATAGGTGGGGGGTTCTGCAGCGATGGCGGTTTAGGTATGGAGGATGGCGCTGTCCGTTATAGGTGGGGGGGTTATGCAGCGATGGCGGTTTAGGTATGGAGGATGGCGCTGTCCGTTATAGGTGGGGGGTTCTGCAGCGATGGCGGTTTGGGTATGGAGGATGGCGCTGTCCGTTATAGGTGGGGGGTTCTGCAGCGATGGCGGTTTGGTTATGGAGGATGGCGCTGTCCGTTATAGGTGGGGGTTCTGCAGCGATGGCGGTTTAGGTATGGAGGATGGCGCTGTCCGTTATAGGTGGGGGGTTCTGCAGCGATGGCGGTTTAGGTATGGAGGATGGCGCTGTCCGTTATAATTTGGGGGGTTCTGCAGCGATGGCGGTTTGGTTATGGAGGATGGCGCTGTCCGTTATAGGTGGGGGTTCTGCAGCGATGGCGGTTTGGGTATGGAGGATGGCGCTGTCCGTTATAATTTGGGGGGTTCTGCAGCGATGGCGGTTTGGTTATGGAGGATGGCGCTGTCCGTTATAGGTGGGGGGTTCTGCAGCGATGGCGGTTTGGTTATGGAGGATGGCGCTGTCCGTTATAGGTGGGGGGTTCTGCAGCGATGGCGGTTTAGGTATGGAGGATGGCGCTGTCCGTTATAGGTGGGGGGTTCTGCAGCGATGGCGGTTTGGTTATGGAGGATGGCGCTGTCCGTTATATGTGGGGGGTTCTGCAGCGATGGCGGTTTGGTTATGGAGGATGGCGCTGTCCGTTATAGGTGGGGGGTTCTACAGTGATGGCGGTTTGGTTATGGAGGATGGCGCTGTCCGTTATAGGTGGGGGGTTCTGCAGCGATGGCGGTTTAGGTATGGAGGATGGCGCTGTCCGTTATAGGTGGGGGGTTCTGCAGCGATGGCGGTTTGGTTATGGAGGATGGCGCTGTCCGTTATAGGTGGGGGGTGGATCTTTCTGATGTTGTCTTCTCCTGCTCCTCAGGTTCTATGGTTGGACCCCTGAGATGGGATGTCCTTCCCTGTCGGGGGCCATAAAGGAAGAGATTGTGCTGCAGAGTTACTGTGAAAGAAAGTGAGAACAGCAAAATGTCTGCTGCTCCGGCCGCGGCCCCGGCCCCTCAAGGGCCCGTGAACCCGCCCCCTCCCGAAGTCACCAACCCCAACAAGCCCGGGCGCAAGACCAACCAGCTGCAGTACATGCAGAACGTGGTGGTGAAGACGCTGTGGAAGCATCAGTTCGCCTGGCCCTTCTACCAGCCCGTGGACTGCATCAAGCTCAGCCTGCCCGTGAGTCCCCACAGACGGCCGCCAACTCCAAGATCTCTGCTTGCTGTCTGTGGCTAGAGAACATGTACTTGTGAAAACCTGTCTGCTCCCACAGCTGAGGTTTTGCCACAGTTGTAAGCAGTGGAGACGGCCTGGCCTCTGATACATGCACTGACACATTGTAACAAATCAGGAGAGAGGTGTGTCCTGCCTTCATCCCAGGGACACATTGTAACAAACCCTCAGCTGTGGGAAACAATTGGCCTGCGCTGGCTTTCAGAAAGTGAAATGTGACAGAGGCGCCAACGAAGCGTTGTCCGCACCTCGTGCTCCGTGTATTGGTTTGGAAAATGCATACACAATGTGGTCTAAAGACGGCAGCGCGCGCAAGAGGCGCCAGGTTTACCATACAGCGCGAGCCCCGCGGAGGTCTTATGCTGCCCCCAATATATTTACTCACTGACAGACAGCAGAGATCTTGAAATTGTTGTGAAGTTAATACGTGGAAGTCTTCAGGATGTGTAGCGCATGGTTGGCGTCCTGTAGACTCCCCGCTGCGGACGCCGATTCCCATTGTGGCGCTCTGTCTTCCAGGACTATCACAAGATCATTAAGAATCCCATGGACATGGGGACAATCAAGAAGCGGCTGGAGAATAATTACTACTGGAGCGCCAACGAGTGCATGCAGGACTTCAACACCATGTTCACCAACTGTTACATCTACAACAAGGTAAGTGTCCGCATGAGGGGGCCGCAGTGGGGCGATACGGATGGCCGCTGACCGCTGCCGCCCTCAGTCCACAGATGACATCGTCCTCATGGCTCAAGCCTTGGAAAAGATTTTCCTCCAGAAAGTCGCCCAGATGCCGCAGGAAGAGGTGGAGTTACTGCCGCCCGTCCCGAAAGGCAAAGGAAAGAAGCCGCCCCCTCCAGCTGCGCAGACCCCAGGTGCGTTCCTCTGACGCTGAGCGGGGGTCTTTCCTGCACGACCGCTGTGTAGGGCTACCTTCACACTGGCGTTCTGGTGTCCGTTTGTGAGATCCGTTCAGGGCTCAGCGTCCAAAACGGATCAGTTTGCAGTCTAATGCATTCTGAATGGAAAAGGATCGGCACAAAACGCGAGTGTGAAAGTAGCCTAATTTCGGCACACGTCTCCCCCCCCCTAACCAGGCAGTGCCGCCGCTCGGTGTCCTCTTAACCAGATCCCTTTTTCTCCAGTCATCACAGAACAAGAGCCGCCTGTTGAGAAAGCCGCCGTGTCTCCCAAACCGGTGGTGGTTGAGCGCAGTCCCCCTAAAGTGGCTGTAGTGGAGCGCAGCCCCCCCAAGCCTGCCGTAGTGGAGCGCAGCTCCGGAAGACGAGCCGAGCCGCCCATGGAGAGGCGTCGGGAGCGATATAAAGGTCCTACACTGACTGTGCTAATGAGGAGGGATAACTGTACAGCGCTGCGGAGCGCGTCAGCGCCATATAATGAATAGATGCCCTGCAGATGTGATGGAGTAGGCATGAATCAGGGGCGAGGGCTGGGACTGGGGGGCGAGGGCTGCCAGCATGGGGGGCCAGGGCTCAAGGAACCAATCTCATGTGAAGTTTCATCTGTCTGCCACGTCCTCCAATCTCCAGCTCTGTGCATCCACAGCCTCCTCATTCATGAATAGAATGCCATAGTTACTGTTAGGACTGACACATGAGCTGATCAGTGGGAGGAGAATGTAACGGTGTAATTTATAGAGCTGATTGGCAGCTCCTGTGGGCAGTATAATGGGGGCCATCAGTGGTTGTCACCCAGGAGCCATGCCGTTAAAACTGAACCCATGTTGTCTCCTTCCAGCCACCACCCAAGCCTCCAGCGTCTCCACGGTGGTCAGCCCCACGGTCCAGCTCACCAACATCGCTCCTCTGGTGTCCCAGACGCCAGTCATCGCCGTCACTCCTGTGCCAACTATAACCGCTAACGTAACGGTACCCGTCGCCACCGCTGCTCCTCAGCCGCCTCCAGCCGCACCAGTCCCAGTAGCACCAGTCGTTCCGCCAGCTGCCCCAGTCGTTAAGGTAATGGATAGTCCATGTTTTGGGAGAGGATTATGGAGGGGCTGGAGGGATTCTTGGGGCGCCTCCGTGCAGGTCTCCTATAAGTTGGGGCTCCACTTGCCTGCTTCATGAGGAAGCCGCTGGGATCAGTGGCTCCAGCTGCAGTGTCTATTAGAGTCCGTGGCAGTCCCCCATGCTTTACACTGCTCCGCTGCTGTCTGTAAGCACACGCTCAGCGGGAATTTGGTACATGGATGGATGATATGTACAAGTAATCGCTGAGGAACAGATTACCTAGAAACGGAGAGGAGGGAATGGGGATACAATAAACAGTCACTCCATCCATGGTCTTCTGGCCCGTATGATAGTCGGTAGAGACACAGCTGCATGCTGGCGGTATAGCTGTTGAGTCAGTGTCTGACACCCTCATGCACACAGCGGAGTCCCATTATTCTGAGCATTTCCTTTAGACCTCAGCAGAGCATTGATCATGAAGGAAGTCACCTCGGCTGAGCGGGCTCGGTGGGTATATAAGGTGTGATAGGCTGTCTGCACACATATCCCTCGGTGGGTATATAAGGGGTGATAGGCTGTCTGCACACATGTCCCTCGGTGGGTATATAAGGGGTGATAGGCTGTCTGCACACATATCCCTCGGTGGGTATATAAGGGGTGTGATAGGCTGTCTGCACACATATCCCTCGGTGGGTATATAAGGGGTGATAGGCTGTTTGCACACATGTCCCTCAGTGGGTATATAAGGGGTGTGATAGGCTGTCTGCACACATATCCCTCGGTGGGTATATAAGGGGTGTGATAGGCTGTCTGCACATATATCCCTCGGTGGGTATATAAGATGTGATAGGCTGTCTGCACACATGTCCCTCAGTGGGTATATAAGGTGTGATAGGCTGTCTGCACACATGTCCCTCAGTGGGTATATAAGGGGTGATAGGCTGTTTGCACACATGTCCCTCAGTGGGTATATAAGGGGTGTGATAGGCTGTCTGCACACATATCCCTCGGTGGGTATATAAGGGGTGTGATAGGCTGTCTGCACATATATCCCTCGGTGGGTATATAAGATGTGATAGGCTGTCTGCACACATGTCCCTCAGTGGGTATATAAGGGGTGATAGGCTGTCTGCACACATGTCCCTCGGTGATATATATGGTGTGTGATAGGCTGTCTGCACACATATCCCTCAGTGGGTATATAAGGGGTGTGATAGGCTGTCTGCGCACATATCCCTCGGTGGGTATATAAGGGGTGTGATAGGCTGTCTGCACATATATCCCTCGTTAGGTATATAAGGGGTGATAGGCTGTCTGCACACATATCCCTCGTTAGGTATATAAGGGGTGATAGGCTGTCTGCACACATATCCCTCGGTGGGTATATAAGGTGTGTGATAGGCTGTCTGTACACATATCCCTCGGTGGGTATATAAGGGGTGATAGGCTGTCTGCACACATATCTCTCAGTGATATATCAGGGGTGTGATTGGCTGTCTGCACATATATCCCTCGGTGGGTATATAAGGGGTGTGATAGGCTGTCTGCACACATATCCCTCAGTGGGTATATAAGGGGTGTGATAGGCTGTCTGCACACATATCCCTCGGTGGGTATATAAGGTGTGATAGGCTGTCTGCACACATATCCCTCGGTGGGTATATAAGGTGTGTGATAGGCTGTCTGTACACATATCCCTCGGTGGGTATATAAGGTGTGTGATAGGCTGTCTGTACACATATCCCTCAGTGGGTATATAAGGGGTGTGATAGGCTGTCTGCACACATATCCCTCGGTGGGTATATAAGGTGTGTGATAGGCTGTCTGCACACATATCCCTTGGTGGGTATATAAGGTGTGATAGGCTGTCTGCACACATATCCCTCGGTGGGTATATAAGGTGTGTGATAGGCTGTCTGCACACATATCCCTTGGTGGGTATATAAGGTGTGATAGGCTGTCTGCACACATATCCCTTGTTGGTATTAGCTGCTGTCTGTGCTGCACCCGGCGGTCGCTCTGCAGATTAGCTGCTGTCTGTGCTGCACCCGGCGGTCGCTCTGCAGATTAGCTGCTGTCTGTGCTGTACCCGGCGGTTGCTCTGCAGATTAGCTGCTGTCTGTGCTGCACCCGGCGGTCGCTCTGCAGATTAGCTGCTGTCTGTGCTGCACCCGGCGGTCGCTCTGCAGATTAGCTGCTGTCTGTGCTGCACCCGGAGGTCGCTCTGCAGATTAGCTGCTGTCTGTACTGCACCCGGAGGTCGCTCTGCAGATTAGCTGCTGTCTGTGCTGCACCCGGAGGTCGCTCTGCAGATTAGCTGCTGTCTGTGCTGCACCCGGAGGTCGCTCTGCAGATTAGCTGCTGTCCGTGCTGCACCCGGCGGTCGCTCTGCAGATTAGCTGCTGTCTGTGCTGCACCCGGCGGTCGCTCTGCAGATTAGCTGCTGTCTGTGCTGCACCCGGCGGTCGCTCTGCAGATTAGCTGCTGTACATGCTGCACCCGGAGGTCGCTCTGCAGATTAGCTGCTGTCTGTGCTGCACCCAGCGGTTGCTCTGCAGATTAGCTGCTGTACGTGCTGCACTCGGCGGTCGCTCTGCAGATTAGCTGCTGTCTGTGCTGCACCCGGCGGTCGCTCTTCAGATTAGCTGCTGTCTGTGCTGCACCCGGCGGTCGCTCTGCAGATTAGCTGCTGTCTGTGCTGCACCCGGCGGTTGCTCTTCTGATTAGCTGCTGTCTGTACTGCACCCGGCGGTCGCTCTGCAGATTAGCTGCTGTCTGTGCTGCACCCGGCGGTCGCTCTTCTGATTAGCTGCTGTCTGTGCTGCACCCGGCGGTCGCTCTTCAGATTAGCTGCTGTCTGTGCTGCACCCGGCGGTCGCTCTGCAGATTAGCTGCTGTCTGTGCTGCACCCGGCGGTCGCTCTGCAGATTAGCTGCTGTCTGTGCTGCACCCGGCGGTCGCTCTGCAGATTAGCTGCTGTCTGTGCTGCATCCGGCGGTCGCTCTGCAGATTAGCTGCTGTCTGTGCTGCACCCGGCGGTCGCTCTTCAGATTAGCTGCTGTCTGTGCTGCACCCGGCGGTCGCTCTGCAGATTAGCTGCTGTCTGTGCATCACCCAGCGGTTGCTCTGCAGATTAGCTGCTGTCTGTGCTGCACCCGGCGGTTGCTCTTCTGATTAGCTGCTGTCTGTGCTGCACCCGGCGGTCGCTCTGCAGATTAGCTGCTGTCTGTGCTGCACCCGGCGGTCGCTCTGCAGATTAGCTGCTGTCTGTGCTGCACCCGGCGGTCGCTCTGCAGATTAGCTGCTGTCCGTGCTGCACCCGGCGGTCGCTCTGCAGATTAGCTGCTGTCTGTGCTGCACCCGGCGGTCGCTCTGCAGATTAGCTGCTGTCTGTGCTGCACCCGGCGGTCGCTCTGCAGATTAGCTGCTGTCTGTGCTGCACCCGGCGGTCGCTCTGCAGATTAGCTGCTGTCTGTGCTGCACCCGGCGGTCGCTCTGCAGATTAGCTGCTGTCTGTGCTGCACCCGGCGGTCGCTCTGCAGATTAGCTGCTGTCTGTGCTGCACCCGGCGGTCGCTCTGCAGATTAGCTGCTGTCTGTGCTGCACCCGGCGGTCGCTCTGCAGATTAGCTGCTGTCTGTGCTGCACCCGGCGGTCGCTCTGCAGATTAGCTGCTGTCTGTGCTGCACCCGGCGGTCGCTCTGCAGATTAGCTGCTGTCTGTGCTGCACCCGGCGGTCGCTCTGCAGATTAGCTGCTGTCTGTGCTGCACCCGGCGGTCGCTCTTCTGATTAGCTGCTGTCTGTGCTGCACCCGGCGGTTGCTCTGCAGATTATCTGCTGTCTGTGCTGCACCCGGCGGTCGCTCTGCAGATTAGCTGCTGTCTGTGCTGCACCCGGCGGTCGCTCTTCTGATTAGCTGCTGTCTGTGCTGCACCCGGCGGTTGCTCTGCAGATTATCTGCTGTCTGTGCTGCACCCGGCGGTCGCTCTGCAGATTAGCTGCTGTCTGTGCTGCACCCGGCGGTCGCTCTTCTGATTAGCTGCTGTCTGTGCTGCACCCGGCGGTTGCTCTGCAGATTATCTGCTGTCTGTGCTGCACCCGGCGGTCGCTCTGCAGATTAGCTGCTGTCTGTGCTGCACTCGGCGGTCGCTCTGCAGATTATCTGCTGTCTGTGCTGCACCCGGCGGTTGCTCTGCAGATTAGCTGCTGTCTGTGCTGCACCCGGCGGTCGCTCTGCAGATTAGCTGCTGTCTGTGCTGCACCCGGCGGTCGCTCTGCAGATTAGCTGCTGTCTGTGCTGCACCCGGCGGTCGCTCTTCTGATTAGCTGCTGTCTGTGCTGCACCCGGCGGTTGCTCTGCAGATTAGCTGCTGTCTGTGCTGCACCCGGCGGTCGCTCTGAAGATTAGCTGCTGTCTGTGCTGCACCCGGCGGTCGCTCTGCAGATTAGCTGCTGTCTGTGCTGCACCCGGCGGTCGCTCTGCAGATTAGCTGCTGTCTGTGCTGCACCCGGCGGTCGCTCTGCAGATTAGCTGCTGTCTGTGCTGCACCCGGCGGTCGCTCTGCACTGTGTATAATGCACCAGTCCCATGAATCTGAATAGGACCCAGTACTCGTCCCGCTCGCTCGGCACATAGGGGTCTCTCCATGTCTGAGATCCGATTGGCTGGGACTTTCTACCTGGACGATCCCATAACCTGCTCCCCCCCCCAAATGTGTCACTTCTGCTTTTATGTTCTTAAGGGGTCCTGTGGGGTTTGAGTTCCCCTTTAATATCTGCAGGCACTGCTGGGCAGTCTTCATATCTGTACGCCGTAGAATGAGGCGGCTTTTGCGGCGTCTGCACAGTTATTGTCTTTCTTCTTTCATTAGAAAAAAGGTGTAAAAAGAAAAGCTGACACGACCACCCCGACCACCTCCGCCATAACCGCCAGCCGCAGCGAGTCGCCTGTACCAATCTCCGATCCTAAGCAAGCGAAAGTGGCAAACAGGAGAGAGAGCACCGGGCGCCCCATCAAACCCCCAAAGAAGGACCTGGAGGAAGGGGAGATCCCGCAGCACGCCGGCAAGAAGGGCAAACTGACCGAGCACCTGAAGTACTGCGACAGTATCCTGAAGGAGATGCTGTCCAAGAAGCACGCCGCCTACGCCTGGCCCTTCTACAAACCGGTGGACGCCGAGGCCCTGGAGCTGCACGACTACCACGATATCATCAAGCACCCCATGGACCTCAGCACTGTCAAGGTTTGTCCTTCACTTTACTGGAGGCTCATCTGTTTAATGTCATCGATGTTATTGGATAGGTTTTCTAGGGGTTAAATATTGATGACCTCAGGATAGTAAATTAATATCGGATCGGTGGGGCCCCAACTCCAGGCAGATCAGTTGTTGGAAGGGGCCACAGTGCTCCAGTAAGGGCTTTGGTCTGTGGCATCACATGGCTGCAGTACCAACAACAACCACTATACAATGTATGGCGCTGTGCTTGGTGTACTTGGAAGAGGCCGGAGCGCTCGTCCACCCGCTGATTGAGGGGGCGCCAGGAGTCAGACCCCACCCATCAGATATTGAACACCTGTCCTACTGGCAGGACAATCAGGAGTTAACTTTTGGAGAACTCCTCGAAAGGGCCAAAAGTTGTGAGTAATTTGTAAAATTGTAGGGGGGGGGGGGGGGTTCTAGTTTTGTGTAAATAAAGTCTAATAACTGTATGTTTAACTCCACTTAAATATCTCTGCTTGCTGTCAATGAACGGCGTAACGTTCTTGTTTCCAGTCTGGGAGATCCTCAGTGTGGCAGTACAAATATCTCTCTTCTGTCTGACAGTTCTTACCTTCATTGTTACATTGTAACAAAACCTCAGCTGTGTTATCAGAACTATGACATAACAGGGTTTCAGCGTCTGGATCTAAACACTGTACCATTCCTTGACATCAAGCAGACAGCTTGAAAATGGTGAGCAGCTGAAGCACTACAGGACCCTTTGTGGCTGTATTTTAACTTTTTTAAGGATGTAGCAGAGCCGAGGTTGTCATCTGTTTCCTCTCGGTATGCGATCAGTTTCTAGACCCCGCAGAGATTACGTCCTGGGGCCCCAGTTGTCCCGCAGCTCATACAGAGAAAGCAGGAGACTTTGAGCAGATTGCTCGTCTACATGACATACTCGGCTCTGCTACATCTGCAGAATTTGTCTCTCCTTTTCTTCCTCATATGTTGCTCTTATTTCATTGCAGAAGAAAATGGATGATCGGGATTACCAGGACGCGCAGGCGTTTGCGGCTGATATACGGTTAATGTTCTCCAACTGTTACAAGTACAATCCCCCCGATCACGAGGTGGTGGCCATGGCCCGAAAGCTCCAGGTAACGTTCTGCGCAGCATCTGACATGTCTTGTGGTTTGCAGTTCACCTCAGTTCTCCCCCCATGTGCAGGCGGTCAGGCTGCTGGTCAGTGGGGGGTCATGACATATATACAATCCTCACAAAGTGTCCGCGATATTTGTCTTATGGGTGAAATTTCCGCATGACCCTAAAATGCCCTCTGACCTTTACAGGAGAACTTAATGTCACTCTTCAATGTGTCAGGACTTTCTGCACAACTTGCTGTTCTCTAACGAGGAGCTTAAAGGGGTTTTCCCATCACAGACAATGGGGGCATATCGCTCATGTTCTCATTGTAGGTGCGATCAGACAATGGGGCATATCCTAGCGATATGCCCCCATTGTCTGAGATGGGAAAACCCCTTTTAACGGCAAAATTCACACCAGGTGTTTGATCCATGAATCCATTTCCTGGTTCAGTTAGAATTGGTATTAAACAGTCCTCCTCATCATGCTGCTCACATTGTGACATCATGAGACCAAGACGACACCTACCAGTTGATGAACACGACCTCGCCATTGAGAGGCTTTAAGCAGGATGTTCTCAAACAGAAGTGGCCCCTGAGCTTAGTGTCACAGAGTGTCATCAGCAGGTTGTATCAGAGAGACAGAGACTAGAAGAGTCACAGGCAGAGAAGTGGGCGTCCTCTGGCCCCATCCCACACTGATGACCATTTCATTGTGACCAATGCCCTGCGGAACCCGATGATGAATGCCACACAACTCCAGGCACATGTAAGGGAGGTGAGAGGCACCCAAGTGTCACGTCAGACCGTGATAGACGACCTGCAAGGTATCTGACCGCACCACCAGGCGCAGGCGTCATCGACTTGTATGGGCCAGGGAGCATGTACGCTGGACGAGGGACCAGTGGCCTCAGTGCTGTTCACTGATTAAAGGCGATTCACGCTGAGCAGAGATGATGGCGGCCAACGATGTTGGAGACGTCACATAGAGCGCTCTGCATCAGCCACTGGTCACCAGACGGGCCTTTGGTGGTGGCGGTGTCACAGTGTGGGCCGGTGTCTAGTCTGTACAGACCTGCCCTACACTGTGTGACTGCTCCGGTGACAGCCCAGACTACCTGAAGACCATCATTACTCCAGTCATTGTGCAGGAACAGCACCGGCCTGATGTCATCTTCATGGAGGACAATGCTCCACCTCATCGAGGTCCATCATTAGGAAACGCCTGCTGGAGACTGGGGGGCCTCACATGGAGCGGCTGCACTTTCTCCAGACCTGACTCTCATTGAAAACCTCTGGGATCAGCTGAGACGCTGTGTAGAGGCGCGTAACTCTGTACCCCAGAACCTCAATGACCTGAGGGCCGCCCTTCAAGAAGAGTGGGATGCCGTGCCTCAGCCGACAATAAGGCGACTTGTGAACAGCAGGAGACGTCGTTGTCAAGCTGGAATTGATGCTGAAGGCCCCTGGACAGTTTCCTGAGACCCTGGCATTTCTGTGGCGGTATACCCAGCACTGGGGTCAGTGAGACCCTGGCATTTCTGTGGCGGTATACCCAGCACTGGGGTCGGTGAGACCCTGGCATTTCTGTGGTGGTGTACCCAGCACTGGGGTCAGTGAGACCCTGGCATTTCTGTGGCGGTATACCCAGCACTGGGGTCGGTGAGACCCTGGCATTTCTGTGGCAGTATACCCAGCACTGGGGTCGGTGAGACCCTGGCATTTCTGTGGCGGTATACCCAGCACTGGGGTCGGTGAGACCCTGGCATTTCTGTGGTGGTGTACCCAGCACTGGGGTCAGTGAGACCCTGGCATTTCTGTGGCGGTATACCCAGCACTGGGGTCGGTGAGACACTGGCATTTCTGTGGCAGTATACCCAGCACTGGGGTCGGTGAGACACTGACATTTCTGTGGCGGTGTACCCAGCACTGGGGTCGGTGAGACCCTGGCATTTCTGTGGCGGTATACCCAGCACTGGGGTCGGTGAGACCCTGGCATTTCTGTGGCGGTGTACCCAGCACTGGGGTCAGTGAGACCCTGGCATTTCTGTGGCGGTGTACCCAGCACGGGGGTCGGTGAGACCCTGGCATTTCTGTGGCGGTGTACCCAGCACTGGGGTCAGTGAGACCCTGGCATTTCTGTGGCGGTGTACCCAGCACTGGGGTCGGTGAGACACTGACATTTCTGTGGCGGTGTACCCAGCACTGGGGTCGGCTTCTGAGATGAGGAGATCACCATTACTGCCCGACTTTCATCATATAATATCACTGGAGCTGGAACTTTTTATGTTCTCCATAAATTTCACCCGAAAGCCAAATATCCTGAACTTTTTGTGAGTAGTGTGTGTATATATATATATATATATATATATATATATATATATATATATATACTGTCCATTATAGCTGTTGGCCCATCCCACACACGTCGCCTATAAACGGCTCACCAGGAACCATGGCTGAGGCAGGAGACCTGCAGCTTCTGTGTGGTCCTGGTCTTCCTCGCCTGTGGCCTGCCCTCGCTCTGCCCCCTGCTCCTCATCCTCCTCGTCAGGCTCTGTGATCTGATCTCTTTCCACAGGATGTTTTTGAGATGAGATTTGCCAAGATGCCCGATGAGCCGGCAGAGCCCCCCGCCCCTCCCCCAGCAGTGGCCCCGGTGGTCAGCAAAAGCGTGGAGAGCAGTCACACCAGTGAAGAGAGCTCCTCCCAGTCCGATAGTTCAGACTCTGAAGAGGAGCGCGCCACGCGGCTGGCTGAGCTGCAGGAGCAGGTGAGACGGGGATAGCCGTCAGCTGCCCCATGGCTCTCCGGTCATTGAGCCGACCGTGTTCAGCAGGCACCATAGTGTGACGGACAGGCCCGTCCAATTAAAGGGGCTTCCTAATAATGAAGCTTCATCATCACACACAATAGATCAGCGTCTACGTGAGGAATACCACTGCCCATTGCTTGTCCTGTATCTGGCATTCTGCCAGGTTCCCCAATCTCCGGGCAGCACCAGTTCTCCGACATCACAGGCATATGTTAGTGTGTTAAAAATAACCTGAAAATATCATATTTTCCGTCCTATAAGACGCACCGAGGTTTTAGAGGGGGCAATAAGAGAACATATTTTTCATTACACCTCAGGTCAGACCAGAAATCAGACCCTCAATCTGACCTCAGATCAGCCCCCAGCCTCATGTAGCCCCCCAGCCTCATGTAGCCCCCCAGCCTCATGTAGCCCCCCAGCCTCATGTAGCCCCCCAGCCTCATGTAGCCCCCCAGCCTCATGTAGCCCCCCAGCCTCATGTAGCCCCCCAGCCTCATGTCGGCCATCAGCCTCATGTCGGCCATCAGCCTCATGTAGCCCCCCAGCTTTGTCGGCCATCAGCCTCATGTAGCCCCCCAGCTTTGTCGGCCATCAGCCTCATGTAGCCCCCCAGCTTTGTCGGCCATCAGCCTCATGTAGCCCCCCAGCTTTGTCGGCCATCAGCCTCAGGTAGGCCATCAGCCTCATGTAGCCCCCCAGCTTTATGTCAGCCATCAGCCTCATGTAGCCCCCCAGCTTTATGTCAGCCATCAGCCTCATGTAGCCCCCCAGCCTCATGTAGCCCCCCAGCCTCATGTAGCCCCCCAGCCTCATGTAGCCCCCCAGCCTCATGTAGCCCCCCAGCCTCATGTAGCCCCCCAGCCTCATGTAGCCCCCCAGCCTCATGTAGCCCCCCAGCCTCATGTAGCCCCCCAGCCTCATGTAGCCCCCCAGCCTCATGTAGCCCCCCAGCCTCATGTAGCCCCCCAGCCTCATGTAGCCCCCCAGCCTCATGTCGGCCATCAGCCTCATGTCGGCCATCAGCCTCATGTAGCCCCCCAGCTTATGTCGGCCATCAGCCTCATGTTGGCCCCCCAGCTTTATGTCGGCCATCAGCCTCATGTTGGCCCCCCAGCTTTATGTCGGCCATCAGCCTCATGTAGCCCCCAGCTTTGTCGGCCATCAGCCTCATGTAGCCCCCCAGCTTTGTCGGCCATCAGCCTCATGTAGCCCCCCAGCTTTATGTCGGCCATCAGCCTCATGTAGCCCCCCAGCTTTGTGTCGGCCATCAGCCTCATGTAGGCCATCAGCCTCATGTAGCCCCCAGCTTTGTGTCGGCCATCAGCCTCATGTAGCCCCCCAGCTTTATGTCGGCCATCAGCCTCATGTAGCCCCCCAGCTTTGTGTCGGCCATCAGCCTCATGTAGGCCATCGGCCTCATGTAGCCCCCAGCTTTGTGTCGGCCATCGGCCTCATGTAGCCCCCCAGCTTTGTCGGCCATCAGCCTCATGTAGCCCCCCAGCTTTATGTCGGCCATCAGCCTCATGTAGCCCCCCAGCTTTGTCGGCCATCAGCCTCATGTAGCCCCCCAGCTTTATGTCGGCCATCAGCCTCATGTAGCCCCCCAGCTTTGTGTCGGCCATCAGCCTCATGTAGGCCATCGGCCTCATGTAGCCCCCAGCTTTGTGTCGGCCATCGGCCTCATGTAGCCCCCCAGCTTTGTCGGCCATCAGCCTCATGTAGCCCCCCAGCTTTATGTCGGCCATCAGCCTCATGTTGGCCCCCCAGCCTCATGTTGGCCCCCCAGCCTCATGTCGGCCCCCAGCCTCATGTCGGCCCCCAGCCTCATGTCGGCCCCCAGCCTCATGTCGGCCCCCAGCCTCATGTCGGCCCCCAGCCTCATGTCGGCCCCCAGCCTCATGTCGGCCCCCAGCCTCATGTCGGCCCCCCAGCCTCATGTCGGCCCCCCAGCCTCATGTCGGCCCCCCAGCCTCATGTCGGCCCCCCAGCTTATGTCGGCCATCAGCCTCATGTAGCCCCCCAGCTTTATGTCGGCCATCAGCCTCATGTAGCCCCCCAGCTTTATGTCGGCCATCAGCCTCATGTAGCCCCCCAGCTTTATGTCGGCCATCAGCCTCATGTAGCCCCCCAGCTTTATGTCGGCCATCAGCCTCATGTAGCCCCCCAGCTTTGTCGGCCATCAGCCTCATGTAGCCCCCCAGCTTTATGTCGGCCATCAGCCTCATGTAGCCCCCCAGCTTTATGTCGGCCATCAGCCTCATGTAGCCCCCCAGCTTTGTCGGCCATCAGCCTCATGTAGCCCCCCAGCTTTATGTCGGCCATCAGCCTCATGTAGCCCCCAGCTTTATGTCGGCCATCAGCCTCATGTAGCCCCCCAGCTTTGTCGGCCATCAGCCTCATGTAGCCCCCCAGCTTTATGTCGGCCATCAGCCTCATGTAGCCCCCCAGCTTTATGTCGGCCATCAGCCTCATGTAGCCCCCCAGCTTTGTCGGCCATCAGCCTCATGTAGCCCCCCAGCTTTATGTCGGCCATCAGCCTCATGTAGCCCCCCAGCTTTATGTCGGCCATCAGCCTCATGTAGCCCCCAGCTTTATGTCGCCCATCAGCCTCATGTAGCCCCCCAGCTTTATGTCGGCCATCAGCCTCATGTAGCCCCCCAGCTTTATGTCGGCCATCAGCCTCATGTAGCCCCCCAGCTTTATGTCGGCCATCAGCCTCATGTAGCCCCCCAGCTTTATCGGCCATCAGCCTCATGTAGCCCCCCAGCTTTGTCGGCCATCAGCGCAAATAAAATAAAATAAACCACTTACCTCTCCTGCTCCTGGACGCCGCCGCTCCTCACCTCCAGTGCGCTGGGTCTTCTTCCCGCCACGGCTGTGCTGTGAAGCGGCGCGCATAGTTTTTTTCTTTGCATCCCTATAACTTTTTATATTTACATCTACGGAGATGTGTGGGGGCTCATTTTTTGGTGGATTGATCTGTTTTTCTGTTTTTAATGATATCACTTTGGGGTGTTTGACTTTTTGATCATTTTTTTATTTTTTTTTGCAAAGTGATGAAGAAAACTGCAAATCGTCCGTCTTGACTTTCCTTCTTGTATTGCGTTCACCGTACAGGATAAATACTTTTATTTTTTATCGTTTGGCGGTGCTTGTGATTTTAATTTTTTTTTGTTTGATTTTTAATTTGGGGAAAGTGGGGCTGATTTTTTATTTCATTAAATTTTTATTTTTTCAATTCTTTTTTCTAACACTTGACGCCCAGGGATCTTGGCCATGTGATCTTCAGATTGCATTCATCCTGCTTTTCCTGTGGAGCCCTGCCACCTGCTGGCCTCTGTAGGAACTACAGCTCTACATGTTGGCAGTCACAGGCCTTAGCCCTGGGTGTCCGCTCTGGACGCCATCTTTAAAGACCTGACACCGAGGCTGATGGCCCACACACAACTGAGGGTTTTTAGCCTAGGAGCACATAATGGACCGGACTCCAGGCTTGCAGCCCTTACCTGCGCTGACACACTGTAACGGAGCTGATGTCGCCTGCTGGTAAATGATTTGCTTCCCTTTAATTCTCTAACATGCGGCGTGTTTGTCTCGGCAGCTGAAGGCCGTTCACGAACAGCTGGCGGCGTTGTCCCAGGCGCCTGTCAATAAACCAAAGAAGAAGAAGGAGAAAAAGGAGAAGGAGAAGGAGAAAAAGAAAAAGGACAAAGAGAAGGAGAAGGAGAAAGAGAAGCACAAGATGAAAACTGAGGAGGAGAAGAAGGTGAAGGCAGCGCAGCCCGCCAAGCCAGTGCCTCCGAAAAAGGCCCCCACCAAGAAGGCAAACAGCACTACAGCCACCACTACATCCAG
Source organism: Bufo gargarizans (assembly GCF_014858855.1). Taxonomy (NCBI): domain Eukaryota; kingdom Metazoa; phylum Chordata; class Amphibia; order Anura; family Bufonidae; genus Bufo; species Bufo gargarizans. Next base: position 719,839,025 of record NC_058081.1, on the reverse strand, counting down.
CACAGCCGCCCCCACCGCCAACAGGTGAGCCATACAGGGCGGCCTGTGTGCAGGGGTGTTGGACAGCTCTCCTGTCACCCACGTGGCTGCTTGCTTCCAGCCCCACCCCTGTCTGCAGGATACGTGGTATTGCGGCTCAGCCTCATGCGCTGCAGTACCGGGCATAACCTATGGCGCAGTCGGTCTACACAGTACAGGGAGATGTTGCCCCCATTACATGTCCACCTTTTAATCCAGGCACTTCTTGTCCCCCTGCAGCAAACAGCCGAAAAAAGGGGGTAAACAGCCTCCATCTGCAAGCTACGACTCCGACGAGGAGGAGGAAGGTCTGCCCATGACGTACGACGAGAAGCGGCAGCTCAGCCTGGACATCAACCGGCTCCCGGGGGAGAAACTGGGCCGTGTGGTCCACATTATACAATCCCGAGAACCTTCTCTAAGAGACTCCAACCCCGACGAGATAGAGATTGACTTTGAAACCTTGAAACCAACGACGCTGCGGGAGCTGGAGCGATACGTCAAGTCCTGTTTACAGAAGAAGCAGAGGAAGCCTTTCTGTGAGTAGACGGAGGCTCCTGGGTCCATGACCAGGATGAGCGGACCGTCTCACAGGTTCACTGCTGCAGCCACCTTCCTGCTAGTCATTAGAGGGGTTGTCTGGTGTGTACTAACCCCCTCCAGATACCCTTGGGTCCTGGAGTAGATGCCTCTTACATTAATAGGACCCTCCGGTTCAAGACACAACTGATCTTTCATCTTCTCGGCTTCAGATTCGTCAATTTCTGGGTCCTCTTCTTCCATCCAAGATGGCTGCACCGCTTCTCGCACTGCCTGCATTGGTAGATACGGAGCGGCCATCTTGGATGACAGAAGAGGAGCCCGGGAAAAGGCGGGCACCAGGTAAGTCATCTGTTCTTTCCTCAATTTTATGAACCGGAGGGTCGCTTTAAGGTAGCACCAAGCAGCCCTTTGACACTGGGGATGGTTGTGAATTACGAGGTGTCCTGGGGGCTCGCTGTATCCCCCCCCATCCCCCAACCTCGCCCCTCCATATTTCAGACTTCAGTTCTGCATTTTCATTTTCATCACTTTCCTGCAGTGTAAGTGGGTGATGCAGATGATGTGGAAGTAGTCCTTGTGTTCCGCATCCGGTTCTGGATGGTCCCGTTTCTCGGCATCTGCTGCTTTCACACTTCAGCTCCGACATCCAAACCTTTCATGATTTGCTTCTCGTTGAAAACATCTTTGCTCAGACTATTGGATCGCTGCATGGCCGCAGGTGGGGCGCTCGCTGCTCACGCCGATCGCCCCCTCTGCCCAGGCAGTGATTCAAGCTTAAAATTTGGCCTGTTGGGAGTCCTGCAAAGTTCCCTCGAGCCCTCCGGAGCAGTGTTTTCCAACTCTAGTCCTCAAGCCCCCCCAACAGGTCAGGTTTTGAGGATAATCTCGGGCTCTGGCAGGCACTTTGTGAGCGGAGCTGTGTCTTCTCACTGTCTGCAGGGAGGGTATCCTTAAAACCTGCGCCGCCGGCGGGGCTTGAGGAGCAGAGTTGGCAAACACTGCTCTAGAGGTCGTTCTGTGAACCTCTGTCTGTTGGCATCTGGCTGATTGCTTCACTTTCCCAGCAGCGTCGGGGAAGAAGCAAGGTGTAAAGTCCAAGGAGGAGTTGGCTCAGGAAAAGAAAAAGGAGTTGGAGAGGAGACTCCAGGATGTGAGCGGCCAATTAAATAACAAGAAACCTGCAAAAAAAGGTACCGTTCCCCTCCCCAAAGGGTTAATGAGCCCGGACGCTGCAGATGTCAGTTTCCATTTATTCTTCTCGTCATTGATTCTGTTGTGACTGAGACGAGAAGCAGATGATGAGAGTAGATCCAGCGATTGGCCAGTCCCAGAGGCTCCACCATCCTCCCCTAGTCTGTGCTGGCAACTGGAAATACTACAACTCCCAGTCTCCACCTTTAGCAGGGTCAGTGCTGTTATGTTGCCATAGTCGGCACAGGCTTCAGCTGGGGCCTAGTGGAGGACGGAGGATCAGACAAGTAAAGGGGACTGGGCCAACGCTGAACGCTCTCCTGACTGGTGGAGGATGTGACTAGTGGTTAGTGCAGGAAACGTGCTGCATGAAGCCCTCATCCATGGTCTAGGGATGCGTGTGCTCCATGTGGCAGCTGCATGAAGCCCTCATCCATGGTCTAGGGATGCGTGTGCTCCATGTGGCAGCTGCATGAAGCCCTCACCCATGGTCTAGGGATGCGTGTGCTCCATGTGGCAGCTGCATGAAGCCCTCATCCATGGTCTAGGGATGCATGTGTGCTCCATGTGGCAGCTGCATGAAGCCCTCACCCATGGTCTAGGGATGCGTGTGCTCCATGTGGCTGCAGCATGAAGCCCTCATCCATGGTCTAGGGATGCGTGTGCTCCATGTGGCTGCAGCATGAAGCCCTCATCCATGGTCTAGGGATGCGTGTGTGCTCCATGTGGCAGCGGCATGAAGCCCTCATCCATGGTCTAGGGATGCGTGTGCTCCATGTGGCGGCTGTATAAACACCTCATCCATGGTCTAGGGATGTGTGTGTGCTCCATGTGGCTGCTGCATGAAGCCTTCATCCATGGTCTAGGGATGCGTGTGCTCCATGTGGCAGCTGCATGAAGCCCTCATCCATGGTCTAGGGATGTGTGTGTGCTCCATGTGGCAGCTGCATGAAGCCCTCATCCATGGTCTAGGGATGCGTGTGCTCCATGTGGCTGCAGCATGAAGCCCTCATCCATGGTCTAGGGATGCGTGTGTGCTCCATGTGGCTGCAGCATGAAGCCCTCATCCATGGTCTAGGGATGCGTGTGTGCTCCATGTGGCAGCTGCATGAAGACCTCATCCATGGTCTAGGGATGCGTGTGCTCCATGTGGCAGCTGCATGAAGCCCTCATCCATGGTCTAGGGATGCGTGTGCTCCATGTGGCTGCAGCATGAAGCCTTCATCCATGGTCTAGGGATGCGTGTGCTCCATGTGGCTGCTGCATGAAGCCCTCATCCATGGTCTAGGGATGCGTGTGCGCTCCTTGTGGCTGCTGCATGAAGCCCTCATCCATGGTCTAGGGATGCGTGTGCTCCATGTGGCTGCTGCATGAAGCCCTCATCCATGGTCTAGGGATGCGTGTGCTCCATGTGGCTGCAGCATGAAGCCTTCATCCATGGTCTAGGGATGCGTGTGCGCTCCTTGTGGCTGCTGCATGAAGCCCTCATCCATGGTCTAGGGATGCGTGTGCTCCATGTGGCTGCAGCATGAAGCCCTCATCCATGGTCTAGGGATGCGTGTGCTCCATGTGGCAGCTGCATGAAGCCTTCATCCATGGTCTAGGGATGCGTGTGCTCCATGTGGCAGCTGCATGAAGCCTTCATCCATGGTCTAGGGATGCGTGTGTGCTCCATCTGGCAGCTACATGAAGCCTTCATCCATGGTCTAGGGATGCGTGTGCTCCATGTGGCAGCTGTATGAAGCCCTCATCCATGATCCAGGGATGCGTGTGCTCCATGTGGCTGCTGCATGAAGCCCTCATCCATGGTCTAGGGATGCATGTGCTCCATATGGCTGCAGCATGAATCCCTCATCCATGGTCTAGGGATGCGTGTGCTCCATCTGGCAGCTACATGAAGCCCTCACCCATGTTGTAGGGATGCGTGTGCTCCATGTGGCTGCAGCATGAAGCCCTCATCCATGGTCTAGGGATGCGTGTGTGCTCCATGTGGCAGCTGCATGAAGCCTTCATCCATGGTCTAGGGATGCGTGTGCTCCATGTGGCAGCTGCATGAAGCCTTCATCCATGGTCTAGGGATGCGTGTGTGCTCCATGTGGCTGCAGCATGAAGCCTTCATCCATGGTCTAGGGATGCGTGTGCTCCATGTGGCAGCTGTATGAAGCCCTCATCCATGATCCAGGGATGCGTGTGCTCCATGTGGCTGCTGCATGAAGCCCTCATCCATGGTCTAGGGATGCATGTGCTCCATATGGCTGCAGCATGAATCCCTCATCCATGGTCTAGGGATGCATGTGTACTCCATCTGGCAGCTACATGAAGCCCTCACCCATGTTGTAGGGATGCATGTGTGCTCCATGTGGCAGCTACATGAAGACCTCATCCATGGTCTAGGGATGCGTGTGTGCTCCATGTGGCGGCTGCATGAAGCCCTCACCCATGTTGTAGGGATGCGTGTGCTCCATGTAGCAGCTGCATGAAGTCCTCCCCCATGTTGTAGGGATGCGTGTGCGCTCCTTGTGGCTGCTGCATGAAGCCCTCACCCATGTTGTAGGGATGCGTGTGCGCTCCATGTGGCTGTTGCATGAAGCCCTCATCCATGTTGTAGGGATGCGTGTGCTCCATGTGGCTGCTACATGAAGCCCTCACCCATGTTGTAGGGATGCGTGCGCTCCTTGTGGCTGCTGCATGAAGCCCTCATCCATGTTGTAGGGATGTGTGTGCTCCATGTGGCTGCTGCATGAAGCCCTCACCCATGTTGTAGGGATGCGTGTGCTCCATGTGGCAGCTGCATGAAGCCCTCACCCATGTTGTAGGGATGCGTGTGCTCCTTGTGGCTGCTGCATGAAGCCCTCACCCATGTTGTAGGGATGCGTGTGCGCTCCATGAAGTCCTCCCCCATGTTATAGGGATGCGTGTGCGCTCCATGTGGCTGCTGCATGAAGTCCTCCCCCATGTTGTAGGGATGCGTGTGCTCCATGTGGCTGCTGCATGAAGCCCTCACCCATGTTGTAGGGATGCGTGTGCTCCATGTGGCTGCTGCATGAAGTCCTCCCCCATGTTGTAGGGATGCGTGTGCTCCATGTGGCGGCTGCATGAAGCCCTCACCCATGTTGTAGGGATGCGTGTGCGCTCCATGAAGACCTCACCCATGTTGTAGGGATGCGTGTGTGCTCCATGTGGCGGCTGCATGAAGACCTCACCCATGTTGTAGGGATGCGTGTGTGCTCCATGTGGCGGCTGCATGAAGACCTCACCCATGTTGTAGGGATGCGTGTGCTCCATGTGGCTGCTGCATGAAGCCCTCACCCATGTTGTAGGGATGCGTGTGCTCCATGTAGCAGCTGCATGAAGCCCTCACCCATGTTGTAGGGATGCGTGTGCTCCATGTAGCAGCTGCATGAAGTCCTCCCCCATGTTGTAGGGATGCGTGTGCTCCATGTGGCTGCTGCATGAAGACCTCACCCATGTTCTAGGGATGCGTGTGCTCCATGTGGCGGCTGCATGAAGCCCTCACCCATGTTGTAGGGATGCGTGTGCTCCATGTAGCAGCTGCATGAAGCCCTCACCCATGTTGTAGGGATGCGTGTGCTCCATGTGGCGGCTGCATGAAGACCTCACCCATGTTATAGGGATGCGCGTGCTCCATGTGGCAGCTGCATGAAGCCCTCCCCCATGTTGTAGGGATGCGTGTGTGCTCCATGTGGCTGCTGCATGAAGCCCTCCCCCATGTTGTAGGGATGCGTGTGTGCTCCATGTAGCAGCTGCATGAAGTCCTCCCCCATGGTCTAGGGATGCGTGTGCTCCATGTGGCGGCTGCATGAAGTCCTCCCCCATGTTATAGGGATGCGTGTGTGCTCCATGTAGCAGCTGCATGAAGCCCTCATCCATGTTGTAGGGATGTGTGTGCGCTCCATGTGGCGGCTGCATGAAGTCCTCCCCCATGTTGTAGGGATGCGTGTGCGCTCCTTGTGGCTGCTGCATGAAGCCCTCCCCCATGTTGTAGGGATGCGTGTGTGCTCCATGTAGCAGCTGCATGAAGTCCTCCCCCATGGTCTAGGGATGCGTGTGCTCCATGTGGCGGCTGCATGAAGTCCTCCCCCATGTTATAGGGATGCGTGTGTGCTCCATGTAGCAGCTGCATGAAGCCCTCATCCATGTTGTAGGGATGTGTGTGCGCTCCATGTGGCGGCTGCATGAAGTCCTCCCCCATGTTGTAGGGATGCGTGTGCGCTCCATGTGGCGGCTGCATGAAGTCCTCCCCCATGTTGTAGGGATGCGTGTGCTCCATGTGGCTGCTGCATGAAGCCCTCACACATGTTGTAGGGATGCGTGTGCTCCTTGTGGCTGCTGCATGAAGTCCTCCCCCATGTTGTAGGCATGCGTGTGCGCCTCATGTGGCTGCTGCATGAAGCCCTCACCCATGTTGTAGGGATGCGTGTGCTCCATGTGGTGGCTGCATGAAGTCCTCCCCCATGTTGTAGGGATGCGTGTGCTCCATGTGGCTGCTGCATGAAGCCCTCCCCCATGTTGTAGGCATGCGTGTGTGCTCCATGTGGCTGCTGCATGAAGCCCTCCCCCATGTTGTAGGCATGCGTGTGTGCTCCATGTGGCTGCTGCATGAAGCCCTCACCCATGTTGTAGGGATGCGTGTGCGCCTCATGTGGCAGCTGCATGAAGCCCTCATCCATGTTGTAGGGATGCGTGTGCGCTCCATGTGGCTGCTGCATGAAGCCCTCATCCATGTTGTAGGGATGCGTGTGCGCTCCATGTGGCTGCTGCATGAAGCCCTCATCCATGTTGTAGGGATGCGCGTGCTCCATGTGGCAGCTGCATGAAGCCCTCCCCCATGTTGTAGGGATGCGTGTGCGCTCCATGTGGCTGCTGCATGAAGCCCTCACCCATGTTGTAGGCATGCGTGTGCGCCTCATGTGGCGGCTGCATGAAGTCCTCCCCCATGTTGTAGGGATGCGTGTGCTCCATGTGGCTGCTGCATGAAGCCCTCATCCATGTTGTAGGGATGCGTGTGCGCTCCATGTGGCTGCTGCATGAAGTCCTCCCCCATGTTGTAGGCATGCGTGTGCGCCTCATGTGGCGGCTGCATGAAGTCCTCCCCCATGTTGTAGGGATGCGTGTGCTCCATGTGGCTGCTGCATGAAGCCCTCCCCCATGTTGTAGGCATGCGTGTGTGCCTCATGTGGCAGCTGCATGAAGCCCTCATCCATGTTGTAGGGATGCGTGTGCTCCATGTGGCAGCTGCATGAAGCCCTCACCCATGTTGTAGGGATGCGTGTGCGCTCCATGTGGCTGCTGCATGAAGCCCTCATCCATGTTGTAGGGATGCGTGTGCGCCTCATGTGGCTGCTGCATGAAGACCTCACCCATGTTGTAGGGATGCGTGTGCTCCATGTGGCTGCTGCATGAAGCCCTCACCCATGTTCTAGGGATGCGTGTGTGCTCCATGTGGCAGCTGCATGAAGCCCTCCCCCATGTTGTAGGGATGCGTGTGCTCCATGTGGCAGCTGCATGAAGCCCTCCCCCATGTTGTAGGGATGCATGTGTGCTCCATGTGGCTGCTGCATGAAGACCTCACCCATGTTGTAGGGATGCGTGTGCTCCATGTGGCTGCTGCATGAAGTCCTCCCCCATGTTGTAGGGATGCGTGTGTGCTCCATGTGGCTGCTGCATGAAGTCCTCACCCATGTTGTAGGGATGCGTGTGCGCTCCATGTGGCAGCTGTATGAAGTCCTCCCCCATGTTGTAGGGATGCGTGTGTGCTCCATGTGGCAGCTGTATGAAGTCCTCCCCCATGTTGTAGGGATGCGTGTGCTCCATGTGGCTGCTGCATGAAGCCCTCATCCATGTTATAGGGATGCGTGTGCTCCATGTGGCTGCTGCATGAAGTCCCTTACCCATGTTGTAGGGATGCGTGTGCGCTCCATGTGGCTGCTGCATGAAGTCCTCCCCCATGTTATAGGGATGCGTGTGTGCTCCATGTGGCTGCTGCATGAAGTCCTCCCCCATGTTGTAGGGATGCGTGTGTGCTCCATGTGGCTGCAGCATGAAACCCTCACCCATGTTGTAGGGATGCGTGTGCTCCATGTGGCTGCTGCATGAAGCCCTCCCCCATGTTGTAGGGATGCGTGTGTGCTCCATGTGGCTGCAGCATGAAGCCCTCACCCATGTTGTAGGGATGCGTGTGCTCCATGTGGCTGCTGCATGAAGCCCTCACCCATGTTGTAGGGATGCGTGTGCTCCATGTGGCTGCTGCATGAAGTCCTCCTCCATGTTGTAGGGATGCGTGTGCTCCATGTGGCTGCTGCATGAAGTCCTCCCCCATGTTATAGGGATGCGTGTGTGCTCCATGTGGCAGCTGCATGAAGCCCTCCCCCATGTTGTAGGGATGCGTGTGCTCCATGTGGCTGCTGCATGAAGTCCTCCCCCATGTTGTAGGGATGCGTGTGCTCCATGTGGCTGCTGCATGAAGTCCTCCTCCATGTTGTAGGGATGCGTGTGCTCCATGTGGCTGCTGCATGAAGTCCTCCCCCATGTTATAGGGATGCGTGTGTGCTCCATGTGGCAGCTGCATGAAGCCCTCCCCCATGTTGTAGGGATGCGTGTGCTCCATGTGGCTGCTGCATGAAGTCCTCCTCCATGTTGTAGGGATGCGTGTGCTCCATGTGGCTGCTGCATGAAGTCCTCCCCCATGTTGTAGGGATGCGTGTGCTCCATGTGGCAGCTGCATGAAGCCCTCACCCATGTTGTAGGGATGCGTGTGCTCCATGTGGCAGCTGCATGAAGTCCTCCCCCATGTTGTAGGGATGCGTGTGCTCCATGTGGCAGCTGCATGAAGTCCTCCCCCATGTTGTAGGGATGCGTGTGCTCCATGTGGCTGCTGCATGAAGTCCTCCTCCATGTTGTAGGGATGCGTGTGCTCCATGTGGCTGCTGCATGAAGTCCTCCCCCATGTTATAGGGATGCGTGTGTGCTCCATGTGGCAGCTGCATGAAGCCCTCCCCCATGTTGTAGGGATGCGTGTGTGCCTCATGTGGCAGCTGCATGAAGTCCTCCCCCATGTTGTAGGGATGCGTGTGCTCCATGTGGCTGCTGCATGAAGCCCTCACCCATGTTGTAGGGATGCGTGTGCTCCATGTGGCAGCTGCATGAAGCCCTCACCCATGTTGTAGGGATGCGTGTGCGCCTCATGTGGCTGCTGCATGAAGCCCTCACCCATGTTGTAGGGATGCGTGTGCGCTCCATGTGGCTGCTGCATGAAGTCCTCCCCCATGTTGTAGGGATGCGTGTGCGCTCCATGTGGCTGCTGCATGAAGCCCTCACCCATGTTGTAGGGATGCGTGTGCGCCTCATGTGGCTGCTGCATGAAGTCCTCCACCAGGTTATAGGGATGCGTGTGCGCTCCATGTGGCTGCTGCATGAAGCCCTCACCCATGTTGTAGGGATGCGTGTGCGCCTCATGTGGCTGCTGCATGAAGACCTCACCCATGTTGTAGGGATGCGTGTGTGCTCCATGTGGCTGCTGCATGAAGTCCTCCCCCATGTTGTAGGGATGCGTGTGCGCTCCATGTGGCTGCTGCATGAAGTCCTCCCCCATGTTGTAGGGATGCGTGTGTGCTCCATGTGGCAGCTGTATGAAGTCCTCCCCCATGTTGTAGGGATGCGTGTGCTCCATGTGGCTGCTGCATGAAGCCCTCACCCATGTTGTAGGGATGCGTGTGCTCCATGTGGCTGCTGCATGAAGTCCTCCCCCATGTTATAGGGATGCGTGTGAGCTCCATGTGGCAGCTGCATGAAGCCCCTTACCCATGTTGTAGGGATGCGCGTGCTCCATGTGGCGGCTGCATGAAGTCCTCCCCCATGTTGTAGGGATGCGCGTGTGCTCCATGTGGCTGCTGCATGAAGTCCTCCCCCATGTTGTAGGGATGCGTGTGCTCCATGTGGCTGCTGCATGAAGCCCTCACCCATGTTGTAGGGATGCGTGTGCGCTCCATGTGGCTGCTGCATGAAGTCCCTTACCCATGTTGTAGGGATGCGTGTGCTCCATGTGGCTGCTGCATGAAGCCCTCACCCATGTTGTAGGGATGCGTGTGCTCCTTGTGGCTGCTGCATGAAGCCCTCACCCATGTTGTAGGGATGCGTGTGCTCCTTGTGGCTGCTGCATGAAGTCCTCCCCCATGTTGTAGGCATGCGTGTGCTCCATGTGGCTGCTGCATGAAGCCCTCACCCATGTTGTAGGCATGCGCGTGTGCTCCTTGTGGCTGCTGTATGAAGCCCTCCCCCATGTTGTAGGGATGCGTGTGCTCCATGTGGTTGCTGCATGAAGTCCTCCCCCATGTTGTAGGGATGCGTGTGCTCCTTGTGGCTGCTGCATGAAGCCCCTCACCCATGTTGTAGGGATGCGTGCGCTCCATGTGGCTGCTGCATGAAGTCCTCCCCCATGTTATAGGGATGCGTGTGCGCTCCATGTGGCTGCTGCATGAAGTTCTCCCCCATGTTGTAGGGATGCGTGTGTGCTCCATGTGGCTGCTGCATGAAGCCCTCCCCCATGTTGTAGGCATGCGCGTGCGCTCCTTACAACTGCTGCATTCATCCCCCTTTGCTGCTTGATGTATTCCCGCTGCAGCCACTTTCCCCTCTTCTGGCGGCCGCCTGTCCTGTGATGCTGTATGTCTTTGTTCCCTCCACGGCCTGACCACGTTCTCCCTTCGTCTGCAGAGAAGTCCGGCTCGGGGGCGGCAGGAGGACCCTCGCGGCTCAGCAGCAGCAGCAGCTCCTCGGAATCGGGCAGCAGTAGTTCCAGCGGATCCAGTTCAGACAGCAGTGACTCTGAGTAGCGCGCTGCCGGCGGCTCACGTAACACTTTTGGTGTGAGGTTTAAAGAAAAATGGGGAAAAAAAAGAAAACAAAAAAGGAACAAAATATTTTAGAAACAAATTCCCAAAAACCGGAAAACGACTTTTATTTTTAAAGAAGACGAGACGGTAAAGTGCGGGCGAAGAGGCGTCAGCAATAAGCAGCGCGGGAGGCCTCGGCGCTGAAGGTTCACTATATATTAATAAAGAGGTTTTAATTCTGTTTTTAATTTGGTGTTTCTCTGGGATAAGACGCTCAGCTGCCGGACTGCGCGCCCGGCGGACCCTCCCTGCGTGTGCCGGTACTCGCGCGCTCGCCTTGGACTCTGCCTTGTAATTACCTAGCTGTGTCGCCTGGTCGTAGTCCGTAGCTGTACTGAGCCCGCCCGCCGGACTCCTCTCCCGTCTTCACACATCGTTACTTATGTCTCTTCGGATCATGGCGCGCGGCAGCGGTGGGCGCGCTCTTCTCGCCTGCTCGCTCCGGATATATATTTTTAATGTATTTTCTTATTTACCTCAGAACAAAATATACAAAACGCAAACCTTATTTTCTAACGCTAAGAATTTTCATCTTTTTTTTTCTTTTCCCTTTCGCACGGTTGGTCCAGAATAGTTTGTGCCCCCCCCTCCCCCGCCGCGACACATTCCATTAGCTTCCGTACGACGCCATATTGTATGTACATAGAATCACGTTATTTATTAACCATATCATACCCTGGTTTTCTTTTGTTAGTCTTTTGATAACGGGGGAGGGGGAGGGGGAGGGTTGGCGTCCATGTTTACCCTGCAGACGGAGGGGGCGCGCTCCATGTTGTGGTGTGTGTATATACTCTGACATCCATGTTTTATATATTGGGGGCTTGGGCTTTAATGATAAATATATTGCGTTTTTTATGCCGGAGCAGCGGCGGTGGACGGGTCGTGGCCGCACAGTATGAACGTCCACAACGGAAGGGTTGTTGCTTCTTCTTCTAGACTTGCATGAAATGGGAGAGGACTTTTGTTTTTCTGGTGTTGACCCTTTCCTTGCTGGAGGAGATCAGCGGCTCTGGATTAGAAGACGGTTATTTTTTTACATTTTTGGTCTCCTGCCTCGTCCTCTGGTTTCTTCCATTTCGTGTTTTTCACAGTTCAGGCTGTTATATCCATTTTTAGCAGCTACCAAAATACAAAAACCAAGATGGCAGCTGTGAGGTTGTAGCTCGCTGTTCATACTGGCGCATTTTAAAGGGTTTGTGAACAATAAAAGTAGTTGTCTATTTTTACCTGTGTCGTCTCTCTGTCCCAGCGAATGTGAGTGTTTACGTCTTTCCCCTGATGACGGGAGCGGTTTCTATACTCGTGAAATCCTCGAGGCTTCTCCGTGAGGACCCAGAAGCCACTGTAGGCCCCGGCCTAAGGCCAGAGAGGAGGTGCACGTAGATCAGCTGCTGTGAAACTACAACTCCCAGCATGAGGATTCTGGGAGTGGTAGTTTCAGTACAGCTGGAGGTGCTCCTTTGTGATCTCCCACAGTCCCGGTCCCTTCCTCTGCAGCGGTCATGGTGGATGAGCTTTTCCCTGTGTATGAGGTGTCCCTGCTATAGCGCTGCCTGACTGATGCGGTCGCCCAGTGACACGACGTACTGGGCAGACTGGCGAGAAGTGTGTGACCTGTACGAGGAGCAGCCTCTGGCGGTTTCTCCTTTAGGCCGTGTTCACGCGCTGCAGTTGGATTCAGTAGGAAATAACTCCTGCATCAGCGAGTGGCACGCCCGGTGCTGGGAGCGGATCCTCTGCGGGTCAGATAACATTCAGGGGATGCTGGGAGGTCTCCAGAGGACCTCAGTTTGTGGATGCGGCAGGCATCCCCGCTCACTGTAATGGGGTCCGGCCAGAAGAAAACCATGCGTGCAGCGGTTTATGCCCGGCCGAAACCCGGCATTTATGCGAGCAATCTGCCGGATCGCCGCTGGACCTCACTGCGGTCAGTGGGGATCCGGTGCTGAAGGAGAGGATCGGGCAAGCGATGAGAACGAGGCCTTGGGATACGTTATAACTTTCTTTGATTGCATTTCAATTTCTCTTTATTAAAAATGTTCAGCTGTTTCTGAGATACAAGGGTTAAAAAAATCAGTGTGTGCAAGCTGTCATTTTGTGTTTTCTTTGAATCCTGTCATCTGACGGCTCATGTGTAGCTCTGATCTCTTACAGGGGGATATGATACGCACAATTAACCCCTTCAGGTGCAGCAGGGGGCAGTCATGTACACAGTTCTTAGTATATTCTAACTAGAAGCGTCCCTGTCACCATGGGAACGCCTCTGTTAGAATATACTGGCGGATATGAGTTTTCACAATGTAACTCAAATCTGATGGTATATTCTAACATAGAGGCGTTCCCATGGTGATGGGGACGCTTCAAGTTAAAATATACCATCGGATTGGAGAAAACTCTGATAGGGACTCCTGACTTTACATTGAAAGTCAATAGGGGACGGATCCGTTTGCAATTGCACCATATTGTGTCAACGTCAAACCGGATCCGTCCCCATTGACTTGCATTGTAATTCAGGGCGGATCCGTTTGGCTCCGCACGGCCAGGCGGACACCAAAACAACTTATTATTCATGTCCGTGGATCCTCCAAAAATCAAGGAAGACCCACGGACGAAAAAACGGTCACGGACCAACGGAATCCCGTTTTGCAGACCGTGAAAAAATACTGCCGTGTGCATGAGGCCTTAGTGTGATAAGAATTGAGATATAATGAGTGTTTGAGGTCAGGAGAACAGAGCTGCACGTGAGTCGTCAGATGACAGGATTCAAAGAAAACACAAAGTGACAGCTTGCACGCACTGATTATTTTAAATTGCCCCAAGGTGGTCCGTACACTTTAGCGGTAACCGTGCCTCTCTCCCCCCCCCCCGGCAGCCATGACAGTGGTGAGGAGACGAGCAGCAGCTTTACTCTGAATACAGCGTGAAAACAACGTACAGCACACAATAGTAATAGTGATAATAGTGCAGCCGCCCGCCACGCAGCATCCACGACATCCCAGACAGGGGCGCACCGTGGGATTGGTTGCACTTGGCTTTCTCTGTCAGCATCAGGCAATGAATGGGGTTCACCTCAGACCCCTGATGTCACACATGGCCGTAGCAGCAGCATTCAGGACCGCTGATGTCATCAGTGTGTGTGTCACATGTCCTATTCCCTTATGTAGACTGCCAAACCCATGACGGTGGGGTGGGGCCCCTAGGTGTGCTTGCCGTGTGTACACAGGCCCCCCCGCAGACTATAGGGGGGGGGGGGGCCTGTACGTGATGAGGTTCAGTCTCTATTCCAGTGGTGCCAAATCTACGGTGACGCCGAGTCACATAACCGTGCAGAACTTGGACTGTCCGGTGTCCCGGGAGATGCTGTTCTTATCCCGGACCAGTATGGACTGGTTCCCGTACTGTGAGTACCACATGCTCTGACTGCGGCTCAGGTAAGTGCCGAGGGGGGCCGTCTCCAGCTTCTGCTGCTGCTGCTGCCATATAAGCAGCGAGGTATCGCGGTATCTCAGCCGGGCGTATCCCTCTGACATGGCCTTCTCCGCAAGCGGCACTCGCCCCACGCTCATGGTGGATCAGCGCTCCTGGGAATCACCCCGAGAATCCAGACGCTGCAGAACCAACCTCATATTAACCCCGAGGGGCCCCACAACCGGCGGAACCACATCAACGTGACTCACATGACCTGCAACGAAAGAGATGACACCACTAATAATCTGATCAAGCACAGTCACCTCGCTGTACCCCCGGGAGTCGGCGTCACAGTCCCTGCCCCGTAACCCGGCAGTCAGGCGTCCCTGCCCCGTAACCCGGCAGTCAGGCGTCCCTGCCCCGTAACCCGGCAGTCAGGCGTCCCTGCCCCGCAACCCGGCAGGCAGGGCGTCCCTGCCCCGCAACCCGGCAGTCAGGCGTCCCTGCCCCGTAACCCGGCAGTCGGGCGTCCCTGCCCCGTAACCCGGCAGTCGGGCGTCCCTGCCCCGTAACCCGGCAGTCGGGCGTCCCTGCCCCGTAACCCGGCAGTCGGGCGTCCCTGCCCCGTAACCCGGCAGTCGGGCGTCCCTGCCCCGTAACCCGGCAGTCGGGCGTCCCTGCCCCGTAACCCGGCAGTCGGGCGTCCCTGCCCCGTAACCCGGCAGTCGGGCGTCCCTGCCCCGTAACCCGGCAGTCGGGCGTCCCTGCCCCGTAACCCGGCAGTCAGGCGTCCCTGCCCCGTAACCCGGCAGTCAGGCGTCCCTGCCCCGTGACTGATCCAGACAGGTCTGGGAGGAGAAGGTCGCAGCGACTTGCTACTCGCGATAGCTTGTGAGTTTGCTCCGTGGTTCAGGGTATGTCATCTGGGTTTTGCCTTGTGAACCTTTTTGTCCTGACTGGGAGTTTGTAGGCATCCTTCTCAGGTGAGTCCTGTCTGCCACTCCCAGCTACTATATTAGTTTCAGTTTCACTTGCAGTCATTGCCAGATATAGTCCTTACTTCCAGTGCTATTCTGACCTTTGAAGGAGATCGGTTGACGGTATTGCTGCGGTGCTCTTGTCTGGCGGGGACTGTCGTTATTGGGATCACCTTCTCTGCTCGTGACTGGATAAGTCTATCTCTGCTGTAGATTGTTTGTTTGTTGCTGTCTTCCCCTGTTGTTCTCCTAGACATGAGTGATGGTGACTAGTGCTCCCATCTGCCTTTCCCCAGTCTAGTCTTGTTAGGGTGACTGAGGGTTTAGGCATCCTGCTCGCCGCACGGGTTCACACCCCGTCTAGGGTATCGGGGCAGACAGGTGCCAGCTTAGGGTTAGTCAGGGGTGGCCGTTCTATCTCCCATCCATAGATAAGGGTCCCCCTTCCCCTCCGTCTGGTGCGATACGACTGCTGCTGGATAGCGGTCGTGACAGTATATCTGGCCATTTAAAAAAAAAAAAAAAGTGACATTTCTTTTTTTTTGCTTGCTGTTTTGCTTTGTATTTTTCTGTTCCACTATGGATCCGGTTACGGTTTTGGCGAAACAATTACAGGGGTTATCCCTTGAAGTGCCAGGATTAAAAGCAACAGTGCTGCAGCAGCAGCAATCCTTGGGTTCCACCGTTGCTACGGGAAACCAGGGTACTCCTGAGCCAAAAGTGGCTTTACCTGATAGGTTCTCAGGAGGAAGAGACCAATTTGTAACCTTCAGAGAAGCTTGTAAATTGTTCTTCAGGTTACGCCCTAGGTCCTCCGGCGGTGAGGAACAACGGGTGGGCATTGTAATTTCGCTCCTGCAAGGAGATCCGCAGGCTTGGGCTTTCTCCCTACCATCAGACTCTCCGGCCTTACGATCAGTGGAGGAGTTTTTTAAAGCCCTGGGTCTCGTATATGATGACCCGGACAGGGTCTCACTGGCTGAGTCTAAGCTACGTAGACTTCGGCAAGAGAACCGGTCTGCTGAACTATATTGTTCCGAATTCCGTAGGTGGGCTACTGATACATCATGGAACGACTCGGCCCTTAGGAGTCAGTTCTGCCAGGGGTTGTCTGAAAAATTAAAAGACGCGCAGGCGGTATACGAGGTCCCTGGGTCTCTTGAGGCTGCTATGTCTCTGTCCATAAGAATCGACAGACGACTCAGGGAGAGACTATTGAATTCTACAGAGGCCTCTATAGGGCAGGGATCGGTTTGTTATGATCTAGTCGAACCAATGCAAATTGGGGGCGCCACTAGACGGGTGAATCCTTCTAAGGTCCGCCGTAGGTCAGAGGTTTGTTTTCGTTGTGGGGGGAGGGGTCATTTTGTAAAGGTATGTCCCTCAGAACCCAAGAGACCACAAACAAGGGAGCCGCCGGAAAACTAGAGTCCCCAGATTGTGCGGAGGATAACAGTCTGGGCGTATTCGTTTCCTCCATACGCATGTCTCAGTTTTTGTTGTCCGCTACAGTTGAGGCGGGCAATAAGACTGAGATCTGTTCCGTCTTTTTGGACAGTGGGGCGGGGGTCAACTTGGTGGATTCACGGTTTGCTCAGGCTCTGGGTTTTACTCCGGAACCGGTACGCAGAACTATTCCTGTTTTTGCCATCGACTCCTCCCCTCTTACTCAGATCATCCATAACATCCATCTGCAGGTAGGGGACCTCCATAAAGAAATTATCTCTTGTTATGTCCTGGACGGTCTCCCGGCTCCTATGGTATTGGGGCTTCCCTGGCTGGTGACCCACAATCCAGTGGTGGATTGGCAGGCCGGGGAGATTGTGGAGTGAACATTGTAAGGACAACTGCTTGAGTAGTAGGTTCTCTACACTCTCTGTAACATCTCTACCTGCCTTTCTGTCAGATTTTATGGATGTGTTTTCTGAGAAGGGTTGTCAGGGGTTACCACCTCATCGTCCATATGATTGCCCGATTAATCTTGTGCCTGGGGCAAATCTACCTAAAACCCGGTTATACAATCTTTCCGGCCCGGAGAGGAAGGCTATGAAAGATTATATTTCGGAGAGTTTGGCTAAGGGACACATCAGACCCTCTTCTTCACCCGTGGCTGCAGGGTTCTTTTTCGTTAAAAAGAAAGATAGGGGCCTGCGTCTTTGCCCGGATTTCCGGGAAATAAACCGGATAACTATCCGAGATCTCTATCCTCTTCCTCTCATTCCCGACCTCTTTAATCAGGTTGCTGGTGCTAAATGGTTCTCTAAAATGGATCTCAGAGGAGCCTATAACCTGGTTCGCATCAAAGAGGGGGATGAGTGGAAGACGGCTTTTAATACTCCAGAAGGGCACTATGAAAATCTGGTCATGCCATTTGGTCTTACTAATGCGCCTGCGGTGTTCCAACATTTTGTCAACGATATTTTTAGTCACCTTATCGGGAGATTTGTTGTGATATATCTTGATGACATCCTGGTCTATTCTCCGGATCTGGAGACACATAAGATCCACGTGAGACAAGTGCTGCAGATATTAAGGGCCAACAAATTGTTTGCTAAATTAGAGAAATGTGTTCGCCGTAAAAGAACTGCCATTTCTGGGGTATGTGTTGTCAGATTCAGGTTTCCGCATGGATCCAGAGAAAGTCCGGGCGATTATGGACTGGGATCTGCCTGAGAACCTGAAGGCATTGCAACGCTTCCTGGGGTTTGCCAATTTTTATAGAAAGTTTATAAAGAACTATTCCTTGGTGGTCAAACCACTGACGGACATGACCCGAAAGGGATCCGATTTTTCCAAATGGTCACATGCAGCCAAAACTGCCTTTACATCTCTGAAGGAGAGATTCACCTCGGCCCCTATTCTCGTACAGCCAGATGTCTCGCTTCCTTTTATTGTAGAGGTTGACGCATCAGAGGTGGGGGTGGGAGCGGTACTTTCTCAGGGCCCGTCCCCTGGTGAATGGCGTCCGTGTGCTTTCTTTTCGAAGAAATTGTCAACAGGTCTGGGAGGAGAAGGTCGCAGCGACTTGCTACTCGCGATAGCTTGTGAGTTTGCTCCGTGGTTCAGGGTATGTCATCTGGGTTTTGGCTTGTGAACCTTTTTGTCCTGACTGGGAGTTTGTAGGCATCCTTCTCAGGTGAGTCCTGTCTGCCACTCCCAGCTACTATATTAGTTTCAGTTTCACTTGCAGTCATTGCCAGATATAGTCCTTACTTCCAGTGCTATTCTGACCTTTGAAGGAGATCGTTTGACGGTATTGCTGTGGAGCTCTGGTCGGGCGTGGACTGTCGTTATTGGGATCACCTTCTCTGCTCGTGACTGGATAAGTCTATCTCTGCTGTAGATTGTTTGTTTGTTGCTGTCTTCCCCTGTTGTTCTCCTAGACATGAGTGATGGTGACTAGTGCTCCCATCTGCCTTTCCCCAGTCTAGTCTTGTTAGGGTGACTGAGGGTTTAGGCATCCTGCTCGCCGCACGGGTTCACACCCCGTCTAGGGTATCAGGGCAGACAGGTGCCAGCTTAGGGTTAGTCAGGGGTGTCCGTTCTATTTCCCATCCGTAGATAAGGGTCCCCCTTCCCCTCCATCTGGTGCGACACGACTGCTGCTGGGTTAGCGTCCCTGCCCCGCAACCCAGCAGTCAGGCGTCCCTGCCCCGCAACCCAGCAGTCAGGCGTCCCTGCCCCGCACCCCAGCAGTCAGGCGTCCCTGCCCCGCACCCCAGCAGGCAGGCGTCCCTGCCCCGCACCCCAGCAGGCAGGCGTCCCTGCCCCGCACCCCAGCAGGCAGGCGTCCCTGCCCCGCACCCCAGCAGGCAGGCGTCCCTGCCCCGCACCCCAGCAGGCAGGCGTCCCTGCCCCGCACCCCAGCAGGCAGGCGTCCCTGCCCCGCACCCCAGCAGGCAGGCGTCCCTGCCCCGCACCCCAGCAGGCAGGCGTCCCTGCCCCGCACCCAGCAGGCAGGCGTCCCTGCCCCCCAGCAGCAGGCGTCCCTGCCCGCACCCCAGCAGGCAGGCAGGCGTCCCTGCCCCGCACCCCAGCAGGCAGGCAAGCGTCCCTGCCCCGCACCCCAGCAGTCAGCGTCCCTGCCCCGCACCCCAGCAGTCAGGCGTCCCTGCCCCGCACCCCAGCAGTCAGGCGTCCCTGCCCCGCACCCCAGCAGTCAGGCGTCCCTGCCCCGCACCCCAGCAGTCAGGCGTCCCTGCCCCGCACCCCAGCAGTCAGGCGTCCCTGCCCCGCACCCCAGCAGTCAGGCGTCCCTGCCCCGCACCCCAGCAGTCAGGCGTCCCTGCCGCGCACCCCAGCAGGCAGGCGTCCCTGCCCCGCACCCCAGCAGGCAGGCGTCCCTGCCCCGCACCCCAGCAGGCAGGCGTCCCTGCCCCGCACCCCAGCAGGCAGGCGTCCCTGCCCCGCACCCCAGCAGGCAGGCGTCCCTGTCCTGCACCCCAGCAGTCCCTGTCCTGCACCCCAGCAGTCAGGCGTCCCTGTCCTGCACCCCAGCAGTCAGGCGTCCCTGTCCTGCACCCCAGCAGTCAGGCGTCCCTGTCCTGCACCCCAGCAGTCAGGCGTCCCTGCCCCGCACCCCAGCAGGCAGGCGTCCCTGCCCCGCACCCCAGCAGGCAGGCGTCCCTGTCCTGCACCCCAGCAGTCCCTGTCCTGCACCCCAGCAGTCCCTGTCCTGCACCCCAGCAGTCAGGCGTCCCTGTCCTGCACCCCAGCAGTCAGGCGTCCCTGTCCTGCACCCCAGCAGTCAGGCGTCCCTGTCCCGCACCCCAGCAGTCAGGCGTCCCTGTCCCGCACCCCAGCAGTCAGCGTCCTGTACCCCAGCAGTCCCTGTCCTGCACCCCAGCAGTCAGGCGCCCTGTCCCGCACCCCAGCAGTCAGGCGTCCCTGTCCCGCACCCCAGCAGTCAGGCGTCCCTGTCCCGCACCCCAGCAGTCAGGCGTCCCTGTCCCGCACCCCAGCAGTCAGGCGTCCCTGTCCCGCACCCCAGCAGTCAGGCGTCCCTGTCCCGCACCCCAGCAGTCAGGCGTCCCTGCCCCGCACCCCAGCAGTCAGGCGTCCCTGCCCCGCACCCCAGCAGTCAGGCGTCCCTGCCCCGCACCCCAGCAGTCAGGCGTCCCTGCCCCGCACCCCAGCAGTCAGGCGTCCCTGTCCCGCACCCCAGCAGTCAGCGTCCCTGTCCCGCACCCCAGCAGTCAGCGTCCCTGTCCCGCACCCCAGCAGTCAGCGTCCCTGTCCCGCACCCCAGCAGTCAGCGTCCCTGTCCCGCACCCCAGCAGTCAGCGTCCCTGCCCCGCACCCCAGCAGTCAGCGTCCCTGTCCCGCACCCCAGCAGTCAGCGTCCCTGTCCCGCACCCCAGCAGTCAGCGTCCCTGTCCCGCACCCCAGCAGTCAGCGTCCCTGTCCCGCACCCCAGCAGTCAGCGTCCCTGTCCCGCACCCCAGCAGTCAGCGTCCCTGTCCCGCACCCCAGCAGTCAGCGTCCCTGCCCCGCACCCCAGCAGTCAGCGTCCCTGTCCCGCACCCCAGCAGTCAGCGTCCCTGTCCCGCACCCCAGCAGTCAGCGTCCCTGTCCCGCACCCCAGCAGTCAGCGTCCCTGTCCCGCACCCCAGCAGTCAGCGTCCCTGCCCCGCACCCCAGCAGTCAGCGTCCCTGCCCCGCACCCCAGCAGTCAGCGTCCCTGTCCCGCACCCCAGCAGTCAGCGTCCCTGTCCCGCACCCCATTGCTCTGCTCTCTGCACCGCTCCGCTGGTCACACACATCCCGGCTCCTGTGGACTGGTCGGGGCCCCTTCTCGGTTCACCCCCTTCCCCGCATCCAGCAGCTCACCTGCCAATCACCCGAGAGCCGCAGCCATGGTAACGGAGCGCCTAATGAAGCGTGTCCTGATAATCACTTCCCCCGGACACAGCGCCACAGCACCAATGTTCCGGGGAGGGAGCTCAACTCCGTGGAGCAGAGAACGCGAGGCCTGGAGCCCTGTGGGGGAAGATATTATATGGCGCACAACTGACTTCCGGTGTGTAATGAGATGTGTCAGTATCACCCAGGATTAGATACATCAGACAGCACCACCAGGGGTTAGATACATCAGACAGCACCACACGGGATTAGATACATCAGACAGCACCACGCGGGATTAGATACATCAGACAGCACCACGCGGGATTAGATACATCAGACAGCACCACGCGGGATTAGATACATCAGACAGCACCACGCGGGATTAGATACATCAGACAGCACCACGCGGGATTAGATACATCAGACAGCACCACAAGGGATTAGATACATCAGACAGCACCACAAGGGATTAGATACATCAGACAGCACCACGCGGGATTAGATACATCAGACAGCACCACGCGGGATTAGATACATCAGACAGCACCACGCGGGATTAGATACATCAGACAGCACCACGCGGGATTAGATACATCAGACAGCACCACGCGGGATTAGATACATCAGACAGCACCACGCGGGATTAGATACATCAGACAGCACCAAACGGGATTAGATACATCAGACAGCACCACACGGGATTAGATACATCAGACAGCACCACGCGGGATTAGATACATCAGACAGCACCACGCGGGATTAGATACATCAGACAGCACCACGCGGGATTAGATACATCAGACAGCACCAAACGGGATTAGATACATCAGACAGCACCACACGGGATTAGATACATCAGACAGCACCACGCGGGATTAGATACATCAGACAGCACCACAAGGGGTTAGATACATCAGACAGCACCACACGGGATTAGATACATCAGACAGCACCACACGGGATTAGATACATCAGACAGCACCACATGGGATTAGATACATCAGACAGCACCACAAGGGATTAGATACATCAGACAGCACCACGCGGGATTAGATACATCAGACAGCACCACAAGGGGTTAGATACAAGACAGTATCACACGATACACAGCTCCATCTTTGGTCCTGCTGATGGCCGCGGCCTCCATCTTTTGGTCCTGCTGATGACCGCGGCCTCCATCTTTGGTCCTGCTGATGGCCGCGGCCTCCATCTTTTGGTCCTGCTGATGGCCGCGGCCTCCATCTTTTGGTCCTGCTGATGACCGGGGCCTCCATCTTTGGTCCTGCTGATGGCCGCGGCCTCCATCTTTTGGTCCTGCTGACGCCACATGAGTCGTCATAGCAACTGTGTAAAATGGGAGCGCGCGGTCATGTGACTGTAGAAGCACAACCATTCCCAGTCACAATTATTGGTCGGTGACTGTTGTAATGGTGCTATAGGGGTGCAGAGGTCCAGGGTGGAATGGGGCCCCTGTGTTAGTTGAGGGCCACATCTGTGTGACTGCATCCTGGCCTGAATGTGTAAGATTGCAAGAGATGAGAGGGATTGTGGCAGGTGAGGGGTTAACACGGTCCACAGAGGTCAGCGCACCCCTATATACAGTATCTCACAGAGGTCAGTGCACCCCTATATACAGTATCTCACAGAGGTCAGTGCACCCCTATATACAGTATCACAGAGGTCAGTGCACCCCTATATACAGTATCACAGAGGTCAGTGCACCCCTATATACAGTATCACAGAGGTCAGTGCACCCCTATATACAGTATCTCACAGAGGTCGGTGCACCCCTATATACAGTATCACAGAGGTCAGTGCACCCCTATATACAGCATCTCACAGAGGTCAGTGCACCCCTATATACAGTATCACACAGAGGTCAGCGCACCCCTATATACAGTATCACACAGAGAGGTCAGTGCACCCCTATATACAGTATCTCACAGAGAGGTCAGTGCACCCCTATATACAGTATCTCACAGAGGTCAGTGCACCCCTATATACAGTATCTCACAGAGGTCAGTGCACCCCTATATACAGTATCACACAGAGGTCAGTGCACCCCTATATACAGTATCTCACAGAGGTCAGTGCACCCCTATATACAGTATCACAGAGGTCAGTGCACCCCTATATACAGTATATCACAGAGGTCAGTGCACCCCTATATACAGTATCACACAGAGGTCGGTGCACCCCTATATACAGTATCACAGAGGTCAGTGCACCCCTATATACAGTATATCACAGAGGTCAGTGCACCCCTATATACAGTATCACACAGAGGTCAGTGCACCCCTATATACAGTATCACACAGAGAGGTCAGTGCACCCCTATATACAGTATCTCACAGAGAGGTCAGTGCACCCCTATATACAGTATCTCACAGAGGTCAGTGCACCCCTATATACAGTATCACACAGAGGTCAGTGCACCCCTATATACAGTATCTCACAGAGGTCAGTGCACCCCTATATACAGTATATCACAGAGGTCAGTGCACCCCTATATACAGTATCACAGAGGTCAGTGCACCCCTATATACAGTATATCACAGAGGTCAGTGCACCCCTATATACAGTATCTCACAGAGGTCAGTGCACCCCTATATACAGTATCTCACAGAGGTCAGTGCACCCCTATATACAGTATCTCACAGAGGTCAGTGCACCCCTATATACAGTATCACACAGAGGTCAGTGCACCCCTATATACAGTATCTCACAGAGGTCAGTGCACCCCTATATACAGTATCACAGAGGTCAGTGCACCCCTATATACAGTGTCTCACAGAGGTCAGTGCACCCCTATATACAGTATCTCACAGAGGTCAGTGCACCCCTATATACAGTATATCACAGAGGTCAGTGCACCCCTATATACAGCATCTCACAGAGGTCAGTGCACCCCTATATACAGTATCTCACAGAGGTCAGTGCACCCCTATATACAGTATCACACAGAGGTCAGTGCACCCCTATATACAGTATCTCACAGAGGTCAGTGCACCCCTATATACAGTATCACAGAGGTCAGTGCACCCCTATATACAGTATCTCACAGAGGTCAGTGCACCCCTATATACAGTATCACAGAGGTCGGTGCACCCCTATATACAGTATCTCACAGAGGTCAGTGCACCCCTATATACAGTATCACACAGAGGTCAGTGCACCCCTATATACAGTATCACACAGAGGTCGGTGCACCCCTATATACAGTATCACACAGAGGTCAGTGCACCCCTATATACAGTATCACAGAGGTCAGTGCACCCCTATATACAGTATCACACAGAGGTCGGTGCACCCCTATATACAGTATCACACAGAGGTCAGTGCACCCCTATATACAGTATCACACAGAGGTCGGTGCACCCCTATATACAGTATCACACAGAGGTCAGTGCACCCCTATATACAGTATCTCACAGAGGTCAGTGCACCCCTATATACAGTATCTCACAGAGGTCAGTGCACCCCTATATACAGTATCACAGAGGTCAGTGCACCCCTATATACAGTATCTCACAGAGGTCAGTGCACCCCTATATACAGTATCACACAGAGGTCAGTGCACCCCTATATACAGTATCACAGAGGTCAGTGCACCCCTATATACAGTATCTCACAGAGGTCAGTGCACCCCTATATACAGCATCTCACAGAGGTCAGTGCACCCCTATATACAGTATCTCACAGAGGTCGGTGCACCCCTATATACAGTATCACACAGAGGTCAGTGCACCCCTATATACAGTATCTCACAGAGGTCAGTGCACCCCTATATACAGTATCACAGAGGTCAGTGCACCCCTATATACAGTATCTCACAGAGGTCGGTGCACCCCTATATACAGTATCTCACAGAGGTCGGTGCACCCCTATATACAGTATCACAGAGGTCAGTGCACCCCTATATACAGCATCTCACAGAGGTCAGTGCACCCCTATATACAGCATCTCACAGAGGTCAGTGCACCCCTATATACAGTATATCACAGAGGTCAGTGCACCCCTATATACAGTATCACACAGAGGTCGGTGCACCCCTATATACAGCATCTCACAGAGGTCAGTGCACCCCTATATACAGTATCACAGAGGTCAGCGCACCCCTATATACAGCATCTCACAGAGGTCAGTGCACCCCTATATACAGTATCACAGAGGTCAGTGCACCCCTATATACAGCATCTCACAGAGGTCAGTGCACCCCTATATACAGTATCACAGAGGTCGGTGCACCCCTATATACAGTATCACAGAGGTCAGTGCACCCCTATATACAGCATCTCACAGAGGTCAGTGCACCCCTATATACAGTATCACAGAGGTCAGTGCACCCCTATATACAGCATCTCACAGAGGTCAGTGCACCCCTATATACAGCATCTCACAGAGGTCAGTGCACCCCTATATACAGTATCACAGAGGTCAGTGCACCCCTATATACAGAATCTCACAGAGGTCAGTGCACCCCTATATACAGTATCACAGAGGTCAGTGCACCCCTATATACAGTATCACAGAGGTCGGTGCACCCCTATATACAGTATCACACAGAGGTCGGTGCACCCCTATATACAGTATCACAGAGGTCAGTGCACCCCTATATACAGTATCACAGAGGTCAGTGCACCCCTATATACAGTATCTCACAGAGGTCAGTGCACCCCTATATACAGTATATCACAGAGGTCGGTGCACCCCTATATACAGCATCTCACAGAGGTCAGTGCACCCCTATATACAGTATCACAGAGGTCAGTGCACCCCTATATACAGTATCACAGAGGTCAGTGCACCCCTATATACAGTATCACAGAGGTCAGTGCACCCCTATATACAGTATCACAGAGGTCAGTGCACCCCTATATACAGTATCACAGAGGTCAGTGCACCCCTATATACGGTATCTCACAGAGGTCAGTGCACCCCTATATACAGTATCACAGAGGTCAGTGCACCCCTATATACAGCATCTCACAGAGGTCAGTGCACCCCTATATACAGTATCTCACAGAGGTCAGTGCACCCCTATATACAGTATCTCACAGAGGTCGGTGCACCCCTATATACAGTATCTCACAGAGGTCGGTGCACCCCTATATACAGTATCACAGAGGTCAGTGCACCCCTATATACAGTATCTCACAGAGGTCAGTGCACCCCTATATACAGTATCACAGAGGTCAGTGCACCCCTATATACAGCATCACAGAGGTCAGTGCACCCCTATATACAGTATGTCACAGAGGTCAGTGCACCCCTATATACAGTATCTCACAGAGGTCAGTGCACCCCTATATACAGTATCTCACAGAGGTCAGTGCACCCCTATATACAGTATCTCACAGAGGTCAGTGCACCCCTATATACAGTATCTCACAGAGGTCGGTGCACCCCTATATACAGTATCACAGAGGTCAGTGCACCCCTATATACAGTATATCACAGAGGTCAGTGCACCCCTATATACAGTATCACAGAGGTCAGTGCACCCCTATATACAGTATCACACAGAGGTCGGTGCACCCCTATATACAGTATAACAGAGGTCGGTGCACCCCTATATACAGTATCACAGAGGTCAGTGCACCCCTATATACAGTATCACAGAGGTCAGTGCACCCCTATATACAGTATCTCACAGAGGTCAGTGCACCCCTATATACAGTATCACAGAGGTCCGTGCACCCCTATATACAGTATCACAGAGGTCAGTGCACCCCTATATACAGCATCACACAGAGGTCAGTGCACCCCTATATACAGCGTCTCACAGAGGTCAGTGCACCCCTATATACAGCGTCTCACAGAGGTCAGTGCACCCCTATATACAGTATCACAGAGGTCAGTGCACCCCTATATACAGTATATCACAGAGGTCAGTGCACCCCTATATACAGTATCACAGAGGTCAGTGCACCCCTATATACAGTATCACACAGAGGTCGGTGCACCCCTATATACAGTATAACAGAGGTCGGTGCACCCCTATATACAGTATCACAGAGGTCAGTGCACCCCTATATACAGTATCACAGAGGTCAGTGCACCCCTATATACAGTATCTCACAGAGGTCAGTGCACCCCTATATACAGTATCACAGAGGTCCGTGCACCCCTATATACAGTATCACAGAGGTCAGTGCACCCCTATATACAGCATCACACAGAGGTCAGTGCACCCCTATATACAGCGTCTCACAGAGGTCAGTGCACCCCTATATACAGTATATCACAGAGGTCAGTGCACCCCTATATACAGTATCACACAGAGGTCAGTGCACCCCTATATACAGTATCACACAGAGGTCGGTGCACCCCTATATACAGCATCTCACAGAGGTCAGTGCACCCCTATATACAGTATCTCACAGAGGTCAGTGCATCCCTATATACAGTATCACACAGAGGTCGGTGCACCCCTATATACAGTATCACAGAGGTCAGTGCACCCCTATATACAGTATCTCACAGAGGTCAGTGCACCCCTATATACAGTATCACAGAGGTCAGTGCACCCCTATATACAGTATCACAGAGGTCAGTGCACCCCTATATACAGCATCTCACAGAGGTCAGTGCACCCCTATATACAGTATCTCACAGAGGTCAGTGCACCCCTATATACAGCATCTCACAGAGGTCAGTGCACCCCTATATACAGCATCTCACAGAAGTCAGTGCACCCCTATATACAGTATCACAGAGGTCAGTGCACCCCTATATACAGTATCTCACAGAGGTCAGTGCACCCCTATATACAGTATCACACAGAGGTCGGTGCACCCCTATATACAGTATCACAGAGGTCAGTGCACCCCTATATACAGTATCACACAGAGGTCGGTGCACCCCTATATACAGTATCACAGAGGTCAGTGCACCCCTATATACAGTATCACAGAGGTCAGTGCACCCCTATATACAGTATCACAGAGGTCAGTGCACCCCTATATACAGTATCACAGAGGTCAGTGCACCCCTATATACAGTATCTCACAGAGGTCGGTGCACCCCTATATACAGCATCACACAGAGGTCAGTGCACCCCTATATACAGTATCTCACAGAGGTCAGTGCACCCCTATATACAGTATATCACAGAGGTCAGTGCACCCCTATATACAGTATCACAGAGGTCGGTGCACCCCTATATACAGTATATCACAGAGGTCAGTGCACCCCTATATACAGTATCACAGAGGTCAGTGCACCCCTATATACAGTATCACAGAGGTCAGTGCACCCCTATATACAGTATCACAGAGGTCAGTGCACCCCTATATACAGTATATCACAGAGGTCAGTGCACCCCTATATACAGTATATCACAGAGGTCAGTGCACCCCTATATACAGTATCTCACAGAGGTCGGTGCACCCCTATATACAGTATCACAGAGGTCAGTGCACCCCTATATACAGTATCACAGAGGTCAGTGCACCCCTATATACAGTATCTCACAGAGGTCAGTGCACCCCTATATACAGTATCACAGAGGTCAGTGCACCCCTATATACAGTATCTCACAGAGGTCAGTGCACCCCTATATACAGTATCACACAGAGGTCGGTGCACCCCTATATACAGTATCACACAGAGGTCAGTGCACCCCTATATACAGCATCTCACAGAGGTCAGTGCACCCCTATATACAGTATCACACAGAGGTCAGTGCACCCCTATATACAGTATCACAGAGGTCAGTGCACCCCTATATACAGTATCACAGAGGTCAGTGCACCCCTATATACAGTATGTCACAGAGGTCAGTGCACCCCTATATACAGCATCTCACAGAGGTCAGTGCACCCCTATATACAGTATCTCACAGAGGTCAGTGCACCCCTCTATACAGTATATCACAGAGGTCGGTGCACCCCTATATACAGTATATCACAGAGGTCGGTGCACCCCTATATACAGTATCTCACAGAGGTCGGTGCACCCCTATATACAGTATCTCACAGAGGTCGGTGCACCCCTATATACAGTATATCACAGAGGTCAGTGCACCCCTATATACAGTATCTCACAGAGGTCAGTGCACCCCTATATACAGTATCACAGAGGTCAGTGCACCCCTATATACAGTATCACAGAGGTCAGTGCACCCCTATATACAGTATCTCACAGAGGTCAGTGCACCCCTCTATACAGTATATCACAGAGGTCGGTGCACCCCTATATACAGTATATCACAGAGGTCGGTGCACCCCTATATACAGTATCTCACAGAGGTCGGTGCACCCCTATATACAGTATCACACAGAGGTCGGTGCACCCCTATATACAGCATCTCACAGAGGTCGGTGCACCCCTATATACAGTATCACACAGAGGTCAGTGCACCCCTATATACAGCATCTCACAGAGGTCAGTGCACCCCTATATACAGTATCACACAGAGGTCAGTGCACCCCTATATACAGTATCACACAGAGGTCGGTGCACCCCTATATACAGTATCACACAGAGGTCAGTGCACCCCTATATACAGTATCACACAGAGGTCAGTGCACCCCTATATACAGTATCACACAGAGGTCGGTGCACCCCTATATACAGTATCACAGAGGTCAGTGCACCCCTATATACAGTATCACACAGAGGTCGGTGCACCCCTATATACAGTATCACAGAGGTCAGTGCACCCCTATATACAGTATCTCACAGAGGTCAGTGCACCCCTATATACAGTATCACACAGAGGTCAGTGCACCCCTATATACAGTATCTCACAGAGGTCAGTTACCCCTATATACAGTATCACAGAGGTCAGTGCACCCCTATATACAGTATCACAGAGGTCAGTGCACCCCTATATACAGTATCTCACAGAGGTCAGTTACCCTATATACAGTATCACAGAGGTCAGTGCACCCCTATATACAGTATCACAGAGGTCAGTGCACCCCTATATACAGCATCTCACAGAGGTCAGTGCACCCCTATATACAGTATCTCACAGAGGTCATTGCACCCCTATATACAGTATATCACAGAGGTCAGTGCACCCCTATATACAGCATCTCACAGAGGTCAGTGCACCCCTATATACAGTATCACACAGAGGTCAGTGCACCCCTATATACAGTATCACACAGAGGTCGGTGCACCCCTATATACAGTATCACACAGAGGTCGGTGCACCCCTATATACAGTATATCACAGAGGTCAGTGCACCCCTATATACAGTATCACACAGAGGTCGGTGCACCCCTATATACAGTATCACACAGAGGTCGGTGCACCCCTATATACAGTATCTCACAGAGGTCATTGCACCCCTATATACAGTATATCACAGAGGTCAGTGCACCCCTATATACAGTATCACACAGAGGTCGGTGCACCCCTATATACAGTATCTCACAGAGGTCATTGCACCCCTATATACAGTATATCACAGAGGTCATTGCACCCCTATATACAGTATATCACAGAGGTCAGTGCACCCCTATATACAGTATCACAGAGGTCAGTGCACCCCTATATACAGTATGTCACAGAGGTCAGTGCATCCCTATATACAGTATCACAGAGGTCAGTGCACCCCTATATACAGTATCTCACAGAGGTCGGTGCACCCCTATATACAGTATCACACAGAGGTCAGTGCACCCCTATATACAGTATATCACAGAGGTCAGTGCACCCCTATATACAGTTATCACAGAGGTCAAGTGCACCCCTATATACAGTATATCACAGAGGTCAGTGCACCCCTATATACAGTATATCACAGAGGTTCAGTGCACCCCTATATACAGTATCACAGAGGTCAGTGCACCCCGATATACAGTATCACACAGAGGTCGGTGCACCCCTATATACAGTATCAAAAGAAGGTCAGTGCACCCCTATATACAGTATCTCACAGAGGTCAGTGCACCCCTATATACAGCATCTCACAGAGGTCAGTGCACCCCTATATACAGTATCACAGAGGTCGGTGCACCCCTATATACAGTATATCACAGAGGTCGGTGCACCCCTATATACAGTATGTCCAGAGGTCGGTGCACCCCTATATACAGCGTCTCACAGAGGTCAGTGCACCCCTATATACAGCATCTCACAGAGGTCGGTAAACCCCTATATACAGTATCACAGAGGTCAGTGCACCCCTATATACAGTATCACACAGAGGTCAGTGCACCCCTATATACATTATCACGAGAGGTCAGTGCACCCCTATATACAGTAATCACAGAGGTTCAGTGCACCCTATATACAGTAGTCACAGAGTCAGTGCACCCCTATATACAGTGTCACAGAGGTCAGTGGGCACCCCTATATACAGTATCACAGAGGTCAGTGCACCCTATAGTACAGTATCTCACAGAGGTCAGTGCACCCCTATATACAGTATCACAGAGGTCAGTGCACCCCTATATACAGTATCTCACAGAGGTCAGTGCACCCCTATATACAGTATCACAGAGGTCAGTGCACCCCTATATACAGTATCACAGAGGTCAGTGCCCCCTATATACGTATCTCCAGAGGTCAGTGCACCCCTATATACAGTATCCACAGAGGTCAGTGCACCCCTATATACAGTATCTCACAGAGGTCAGTGCACCCCTATATACAGTATCACACAGAGGTCAGTGCACCCCCTATATACAGTATCTCACAGAGGTCAGTGCACCCCTATATACAGTATATCACAGAGGTCAGTGCACCCCTATACAGTGTATCACAGAGGTCAGTGCACCCCTATATACAGTATCACACAGAGGTCAGTGCACCCCTATATACAGTGTCTCACAGAGGTCAGTGCACCCCTATATACAGCCTCACAGAGGTCAGTGCACCCCTATATACAGTATCACAGAGGTCAGTGCACCCCTATATACAGTATCTCACAGAGGTCAGTGCACCCCTATATACGGTATCACAGAGGTCAGTGCACCCCTATACAGTATCACAGAGGTCAGTGCACCCCTATATACAGTATCACAGAGGTCAGTGCACCCCTATATACAGTATCACAGAGGTCAGTGCACCCCTATATACAGTATCACAGAGGTCAGTGCACCCCTATATACAGTATCCACAGAGGTCAGTGCACCCTATACAGGTATCTCACAGAGGTCAGTGCACCCCTATATACAGCATCTCACAGAGGTCAGTGCACCCT
Organism: Bufo gargarizans; assembly: GCF_014858855.1. NCBI lineage: Eukaryota > Metazoa > Chordata > Amphibia > Anura > Bufonidae > Bufo > Bufo gargarizans. Next base: position 719,806,970 of record NC_058081.1, on the reverse strand, counting down.
ATATACAGTATCACAGAGGTCAGTGCACCCCTATATACAGTATCTCACAGAGGTCGTGCACCCCTATATACAGCATATCACAGAGGTCAGTGCACCCCTATATACAGTATCACAGAGGTCAGTGCCCCCTATATACAGGCATCTCACAGATGTCAGTGCACCCCTATATACAGTACTCACAGAGGCAGTGCACCCCTATTAACGTATCACAGAGGTCAGTGCACCCCTATATACAGTATCTCACAGAGGTCGGTGCCACCTATATACAGTATCTCACAAGGTCGGTGCACCCCTATATACAGTATCACAGAGGTCAGTGGCACCCCTATATACAGTATCTCAAGAGTCAGTGCACCCCTATATACAGTATCACAGAGGTCAGTGCACCCCTATATACAGCATCTCACAGAGGTCAGTGCACCCTATATACAGTATCACACAGAGGTCAGTCACCCCTATATACAGTATCACAGAGGTCAGTGCCCCCTATATACAGTAATCACAGAGGTCATGCACCCCTATATACAGTATATCACAGAGGTCAGTGCACCCCTATATACAGTATCTCACAGAGGTCAGTGCACCCCTAGATACAGTAGATCAACAGAGGTCAGTGCACCCCCTATATACAGTATCTCACAGAGGTCAGTGCACCCTATATACAGCATCTCACAGAGGTCAGTGCACCCCTATATACAGCATCACAGAGGTCAGTGCACCCCTATATACAGTATGTCACAGAGGTCAGTGCACCCCTATATACAGTATCTCACAGAGGTCAGTGCACCCCTATATACAGTATCTCACAGAGGTCAGTGCACCCCTATATACAGTTATCTCACAGAGTTCAGTGCACCCCTATATACAGTATCTCACAGAGGTCGAGTGCACCCCTATATACAGTATCACAGAGGTCAGTGCACCCCTATATACAGTATAATCACAGAGGTCAGTGCACCCCTATATACAGTATCACAGAGGTCAGTGCACCCCTATATACAGTATCACACAGAGGTCGGTGCACCCCTATATACAGTATAACAGAGGTCGGTGCACCCCTATATACAGTATCACAGAGGTCAGTGCACCCCTATATACAGTATCACAGAGGTCAGTGCACCCCTATATACAGTGTCTCACAGAGGTCAGTGCACCCCTATATACAGTATCACAGAGGTCAGTGCACCCCTATATACAGTATCACAGAGGTCAGTGCACCCCTATATACAGTATCACACGAGGTCAGTGCCCCCTATATACAGCGTCACACAGAGGTCAGTGCACCCCTATATACAGTCTCACAGAGGTCAGTGCACCCCTATATACAGTATCACAGAGGTCAGTGCACCCCTATATACGTATATCAAGGTCAGTGCACCCCTATATACAGTATCCAGAGGTCAGTGCACCCCTATATACAGTATCACAGAGGTCGTGCACCCCTATATACAGTATAACAGAGGTCGGTGCACCCCTATATACAGTATCACAGAGGTCAGTGCACCCCTATATACAGTCCAGAGGTCAGTGCACCCTATATACAGTATCTCACAGAGGTCAGTGCACCCCTATATACAGCATCTCACAGAGGTCAGTGCACCCCTATATACAGCTATCACAGAGGTCAGTGCACCCCTATATACGTCACACAGAGGTCAGTGCACCCCTATATACAGTCTCACAGAGGTCAGTGCACCCCTATATACAGATCTCACAGAGGTCAGTGCACCCTATATACAGTATCACAGAGGTCAGTGCACCCTATATACAGTATCACACAGAGGTGCACCCCTATATACAGTATCACAGAGGTCAGTGCACCCCTATACAGTATCTCACAGAGGTCAGTGCACCCCTATATACAGTATCTCACAGAGGTCAGTGCACCCCTATATACAGTATCACAGAGGTCAGTGCACCCTATATACAGTATCACAGAGGTCAGTGCACCCCTATATACAGTATCTCACAGAGGTCAGTGCACCCCTATATACAGCATCTCACAGAGGTCAGTGCACCCCTATATACAGTATCTCACAGATCAGTGCACCCCTATATACAGTATCACAGAGGTCAGTGCACCCCTATATACAGTATCACAGAGGTCAGTGCACCCCTATATACAGTATCACAGAGGTCAGTGCAACCCCTATATACAGTATATCCAGAGGTCAGTGCACCCCTATACAGTATCACAGAGGTCAGTGCACCCCATATACAGTATCACAGAGGTCGTGCACCCCTATATACAGTATCACAGAGGTCAGTGCACCCCTATATCAGTATCACAGAGGTCAGTGCACCCCTATATACAGTATATCACAGAGGTCAGTGCACCCCTATTACAGTATCTCACAGAGGTCAGTGCACCCCTATATACAGTATCACAGAGGTCAGTGCACACCCTATATACAGTATCACAGAGGTCAGTGCACCCATATACAGTATCTCACAGAGGTCAGTGCACCCCTATATACAGTCTCACAGAGGTCAGTGCACCCTATATACAGTAGTCTCACAGAGGTCAGTGCACCCCTATATACAGTATCACAGAGGTCAGTGCACCCCTATATACAGTATCTCACAGAGGTCAGTGCACCCCTTATACAGTATATCACAGAGGTCAGTGCACCCCTATAACAGTATCACAGGGTCAGTGCACCCCTATATACAGTATCACAGAGGTCAGTGCACCCCTAATACAGTATCACAGAGGTCAGTGCACCCCTATATACAGTATCACAGAGGTCAGTGCACCCTATATACAGTATCTCACAGAGGTCAGTGCACCCCTATATACAGTATCACACAGAGGTCAGTGCACCCTATTACAGTATCACAGAGGTCAGTGCACCCCTATATACAGTATCACAGAGGTCAGTGCACCCCTATATACAGCATCCTCAGAGGTCAGTGCACCCCTATATACAGTATCTCACAGAGGTCAGTGCACCCCTATATACAGTATCTCACAGAGTCAGTGCCCCCTATATACAGTATCACAGGGTCAGTGCACCCCATATACAGTATCTCACAGAGGTCAGTGCACCCTATATACAGTATCACAGAGGTCAGTGCCCCCCTATATACAGCATCTCACAGAGGTCAGTGCACCCTATATACAGTATCACAGAGGTCGTGCACCCCTATATACCTATCACAGAGGTCAGTGCACCCCTATATACAGTATCACAGAGGTCAGGCACCCCTATATACAGTATCACAGAGGTCAGTGCACCCATATACAGTATCACAGAGGTCAGTGCACCCCTATATACAGTATCACAGAGTCAGTGCACCCCTATATACAGTATCACAGAGGTCAGCGCACCCTATATACAGTATCACACAGAGGTCAGGCACCCCTATATACAGTTCTCACAGAGGTCAGTGCACCCCTATACAGTATCTCACAGGTCGGTGCACCCTATATACAGTATCTCACAGAGGTCGGGCACCCCTATATACAGTATCTCACAGAGGTCAGTGCACCCCTATATACAGTATCTCAGAGGTCAGTGCACCCCTATATACAGTATCTCCAGAGGTCAGTGCACCCCTATATACAGTATCACAGAGGTCAGTGCACCCCTATATACAGCATCTCACAGAGGTCAGTGCACCCCTATTACAGTATCACACAGAGGTCAGTGCACCCCTTATACAGTATCCACAGAGGTCGTGCCCCCTATATACAGTATCTCACAGAGGTCAGTGCACCCCTATATACAGTATCTCACAGAGGTCAGTGCACCCCTATATACAGTATCCACAGAGGTCAGTGCACCCCTATATACAGTATCACACAGAGTCGTGCCCCCTTATACAGTATATCACAGAGGTCAGTGCACCCTATATACAGTATCTCACAGAGGTCGTGCACCCCTATTACAGTATCTCACAGAGGTCGTGCACCCCTTATACAGTATCTCACAGAGGTCAGTGCACCCCTATATACAGTATCCACAGAGGTCGTGCACCCCTATACAGTATCACAGAGGTCAGTGCACCCCTATATCAGTATCACAGAGGTCAGTGCACCCCTATATACAGTATCACAGAGGTCAGTGCACCCTATATACAGTATCCACAGAGGTCAGGGCACCCCTATATACAGTATCTCACAGAGGTCAGTGCACCCCTTATACAGTATTCACAGAGGTCGGTGCACCCCTATTCAGTTCACGAGGTCAGTGCACCCCTATATACATATCTCACAGAGGTCAGTGCACCCCTATATACAGTATCACAGAGGTCAGTGCACCCTATATACAGTATCACAGAGGTCAGTGCACCCCTATATACAGTATCACAGAGGTCAGTGCACCCCTATATACAGTATCACAGAGGTCAGTGCACCCCTATATACAGTATCTCACAGAGGTCAGTGCACCCTATACAGTATCACAGAGGTCAGTGCACCCCTATATACAGTATCACAGAGGTCAGTGCACCCCTATATACAGTATCACAGAGGTCGTGCACCCCTATATACAGTATCACAGAGGTCGGTGCCCCCTATATACAGTATCTCACAGAGGTCGTGCACCCCTATATACAGTATCACAGAGGTCGTGCACCCTATATACAGTATCTCACAGAGGTCAGGCACCCCTATATACAGTATCTCACAGAGGTCAGTGCACCCTATATACAGTATCACAGAGGTCAGTGCACCCCTATATACAGTATCTCACAGAGGTCAGTGCACCCCTATATACAGTTCTCACAGAGTCAGTGCACCCCTATATACAGTATCTCACAGAGGTCAGTGCACCCCTATATCAGTATCACAGAGGTCAGTGCACCCCTATATACAGTATCTCACAGAGGTCAGTGCACCCCTATATACAGTATCTCACAGAGGTCAGTGCCCCTATATAAGTATCACAGAGGTCATGCACCCTATATACAGTATATCACAAGGTCAGTGCACCCCTATATACAGTATCACAGAGGTCGTGCACCCCTATACAGTATCCACAGAGGTCAGTGCACCCCTATATACAGTCTCACAGAGGTCAGTGCACCCCTATATACAGTATCACAGAGGTCAGGTGCAC